>NW_020689058.1:2047-2672 GCF_002925995.2 Terrapene triunguis | reverse complement strand
TCTTTGAGTGCTTGCATTTGTCTATTCCACATTAAATGACTTCAAAGTTCTTGGTGTGGTTTTGCAGAGACTGTAACTTGCAATTTCCACTTACTGATATCCAGGCTGGGGGGACCATCCAATGTGAAAGGTGCCTGCTGGTGGAATCTCTCAGGCAGCAGGTGGGAGAGCTACAGGAGGAGGTGGCTAGGTTGAGAAGCATCCGAATCCACGAGCAATTCCATGGACAGTGTCCATGTGGAGACAGCTGAGGTAGCTGTCCCAGGACACAGGACTGCTGATACACCACTGGTGGAGGAGGAGATGGCTCAGGGTGGACACTGGCAGCTGGTTACTTCTGGCAGCAGGCAGTGCTCCACCCCTGCTCCGAACCCTCCCGCTGTGGTAATAGGTAACCGTTATGCTCTTCTTGATACAGGAAAGAAGGCATCACCCCCTACAGTAAAGGAGGAGAAGCCTCGTACCCCTAAGGCTGGGAGGTCTGCTGCCACCACTGCGAATAGGAAACGTAGGGTAGTGGTGGTCGGAGACTCTCTGCTGAGGGGGACGGAGGCGCCCATCTGTCGCCCTGACATTTCATCTCGGGAGGTATGCTGCCTGCCGGGAGCCCGTATCCGAGACGTTA
>NW_020689058.1:0-1947 GCF_002925995.2 Terrapene triunguis | reverse complement strand
TGCGAGGTGTGACACTGAGCGGATCAAGAGTGACTACAGGGCTCTGGGAGTACGGGTGAAGGAGTTTGGAGCGCAGGTGGTATTCTCTTCGATTCTTCCTGTCAAAGGTAGGGGCCCGGGCAGAGACAGATGCATCATGGAGGTGAATGCCTGGCTGCGAAGATGGTGTCGCCAGGAGGGCTTTGGCTTCCTAGACCACGGGATGCTATTTGAGGAAGGACTGCTAGGCAGAGATGGTGTTCACCTTTCGAGGAGGGGAAAGACCCTATTTGGACACAGACTGGCTAACCTAGTGAGGAGGGCTTTAAACTAGGTTCGACGGGGACAGGTGAGCAAAGCCCGCAGGTAAGTGGGGAACATGGAGACCTGGGAGATGGGTCGGAGACGAGAGGGAGTGTGGGCTATATTGGCAGAGAGAAAGGAGGGTCAGGACAAAACCGGGAGGAAAGATCAAACCAGTATCTTAGATGCCTATATACAAATGCGAGAAGTATGGGTAATAAGCAGGAAGAACTGGAAGTGCTAATAAATAAATACAACTATGACATTGTTGGCATCACTGAAACTTGGTGGGATAATACACATGATTGGAATGTTGGTGTGGATGGATACAGCTTGCTCAGGAAGGATAGACAGGGGAAAAAGGGAGGAGGTGTTGCCTTATATATTAAAAATGTACACACTTGGACTGAGGTAGAGATGGACATAGGAGACGGAAGTGTTGAGAGTCTCTGGGTTAGGCTAAAAGGGGTAAAAAACAAGGGTGATGTCATGCTAGGAGTCTACTACAGGCCACCTAACCAGGTGGAAGAGGTGGATGAGGCTTTTTTTAAACAACTAACAAAATCATCCAAAGCCCAAGATTTGGTGGTGATGGGGGACTTCAACTATCCGGATATATGTTGGGAAAATAACACAGCGGGGCACAGACTATCCAACAAATTCTTGGACTGCATTGCAGACAACTTTTTATTTCAGAAGGTTGAAAAAGCTACTAGGGGTGAAGCTGTTCTAGACTTGATTTTAACAAATAGGGAGGAACTCGTTGAGAATTTGAAAGTAGAAGGCAGCTTGGGTGAAAGTGATCATGAAATCATAGAGTTTGCAATTCTAAGGAAGGGTAGAAGGGAGAACAGCAAAATAGAGACAATGGATTTCAGGAAGGCAGATTTTGGTAAGCTCAGAGAGCTGATAGGTAAGGTCCCATGGGAATCAAGACTGAGGGGAAAAACAACTGAGGAGAGCTGGCAGTTTTTCAAAGGGACACTATTAAGGGCCCAAAAGCAAGCTATTCCGCTGGTTAGGAAAGATAGAAAATGTGGCAAAAGACCACCTTGGCTTAACCACGAGATCTTGCATGATCTAAAAAATAAAAAGGAGTCATATAAAAAATGGAAACTAGGACAGATTACAAAGGATGAATATAGGCAAACAACACAGGAATGCAGGGGCAAGATTAGAAAGGCAAAGGCACAAAATGAGCTCAAACTAGCTAAGGGAATAAAGGGGAACAAGAAGACTTTTTATCAATACATTAGAAGCAAGAGGAAGACCAAAGACAGGGTAGGCCCACTGCTTAGTGAAGAGGGAGAAACAGTAACAGGAAACTTGGAAATGGCAGAGATGCTTAATGACTTCTTTGTTTCGGTCTTCACCGAGAAGTCTGAAGGAATGCCTAACATAGTGAATGCTAATGGGAAGGGGGTAGGTTTAGCAGATAAAATAAAAAAAGAACAAGTTAAAAATCACTTAGAAAAGTTAGATGCCTGCAAGTCACCAGGGCCTGATGAAATGCATCCTAGAATACTCAAGGAGCTAATAGAGGAGGTATCTGAGCCTCTAGCTATTATCTTTGGAAAATCATGGGAGACGGGAGAGATTCCAGAAGACTGGAAAAGGACAAATATAGTGCCCATCTATAAAAAGGGAAATAAAAACAACCCAGGA
>NW_020689057.1:2047-2479 GCF_002925995.2 Terrapene triunguis | reverse complement strand
TGTAAATATTACACATGGTTTAAAAGCAAGCGTGTTTAATGATTAATGATTAATTTGCCCTGGCAATCGCGGCCAGTACAGCTACTGGAAAAGTCTGTTAACGTGTATGGGGATGGAGCGGAAATCCTCCAGGGACATCTCCAGAAAGCTCTCCTTCATGTACTCCCAAAGCCTTTGCAAAAGGTTTCTGGGGAGGGCTGCCTTATCCCGTCCGCCATGGTAGGACACTTTACCACGCCAGGCCAGTAGCACGTAGTCTGGAATCATTGCATAACAAAGCATGGCAGCGTATGGTCCCGGTGTTTGCTGGCATGCAGACAACATCCATTCCTTATCTCTCTTTGTTATCCTCAGGAGAGTGATATCATTCACGGTCACCTGGTTAAAATGGGGCAATTTTATTAAGGGGACATTCAGAGGTGCCCCTTCCTG
>NW_020689057.1:0-1947 GCF_002925995.2 Terrapene triunguis | reverse complement strand
GTGCTTGGTATGGGAAATGAGGGCAGAACTGTTTGAAACCATCCCCACATGTTAAGAAGGTTAAAAAAGCCCAAAGACTATATGTCTTACCATGGCTGCCTGCAAGCTGAAATCTGTGTCCTGGCACTGCGTGAGTGATCTCTCACACCAAACCAGGAGACTCTCAATATAAGAGGAAAAATGCGACCTTGTAACGAAAGCACATGTGCTGTGTGATGTTGTGAACAGCAAAATCTAACGTGAAAGAGTCTACCCATTGTTCTCTAAAATGTATCTTTTTTAACAACCTCTCCCTTCTCCACCAGCTGCAAATCTTACTCCTTCGCAGAGGCTAGTGAATATTCGAAGAAGGAAGCGAAGGACGCGTGACGAAATGTTTACTGAACTTCAGACTGCCTCCCACGCTGACAGAGCACAGCTGAATGCGTGGAGGCAGTCAATGACTGATTTTAAAAAAGCCCAATATGAGCGAGAGGAGAGGTGGCGTGCTGAATCGCGGGCTGAAGAGGAGAAGTTGCGTGCTGAAACGCGGGCTGAAGAGGAGAGGTGGCGTCAACTTGTAATCAGAAAGCAAGAGTCGATGCTCCGGCTGCTGGAGCATCAAAGTGATATGCTCCTGCGTATGGTTGAGCTGCAGGAAAGGCAGCAGGAGCAGAGACCGCCGCTACAGCCCCTCTGTAACCAGCAGCCATCCTCCCCAAGTCCCATTGCCTCCTCACCCAGACGCCCAAGAACACGGTGGGGGGGCCTTCGGCCACCCACTCACTCCACCCTAGATGATTTCCATAGCAATAAGTTTTAAAGTTTTAAATTGGAGTGTGTCCTTTTCCTTCCCTCCTCCCCCACCCATCCCGGGCTACCTTTCCAATTATCCCCCTAGTTGTGTGCTGAATTAATAAAGAATGCATGAATGTGAAGCAACAATGACTTTATTGCCTCTGCAAGTGGTGCTCGAAGGGGGGAGGGTAGTAGGGGAGGGTGGGGTGGTTGGTTTGCAGGGAAGTAGAGTTAACAGGGTGGTGGGGGAGGGGCAGAGGGTTCATCAAGGAGCAACAAACAGAAGTTTCACTCCGTAGCCTGGCCAGTCACAAAACTGGTTTTCAACGCTTCTCTGATGCGCACCGCGCCCTGCTGTGCTCCTCTAACCGCCCTGGTGTCTGGCTGCGCGTAATCAGCGGCCAGGCGATTTGCCTCAACCTCCCACCCCGCCATAAATGTCTCCCCCTTACTTTCACATATATTGTGGAGCGCACAGCAAGTAGCAATAACAATGGGGAGATTCTTTTCGTTAAGGTCTGAGCGAGTCAGTAAGCTGCGCCAGCGCGCTTTTAAACGGCCAAATGCACATTCCACCACCATTCGGCACTTGCTCAGCCTGTAGTTGAACAGGTCCTGACTGCTGTCCAGGCTGCCTGTGTATGGCTTCATGAGCCATGGCATTAAGGGGTAGGCTGGGTCCCCAAGGATCACGATAGGCATTTCAACATCCCCAATGGTTATTTTCTGGTCCGGGAAGAAAGTCCCTTCCTCCAGCTTTCGAAACAGAAGAGACTGCCTGAAGACGCGAGCATCATGTACCCTTCCCGGCCAGCCCACGTTGATGTCGGTGAAACGTCCCTTGTGATCCACCAGGGCTTGCAGCAGCATTGAAAAGTACCCCTTGCGGTTTATGTAGTCGGCGGCTTGGTGCGCCGGTGCCAAGATAGGGATATGGGTTCCGTCTATGGCCCCACCACAGTTTGGGAATCCCATTGCAGCAAAGCCATCCACTATGGTCTGCACGTTTCCCAGAGTCACTACCCTTGATATCACCAGGTCTCTCATTGCCCTGGCAACTTGGATCACAGCAGCCCCCACAGTAGATTTGCCCACTCCAAATTGATTCCCGACTGACCGGTAGCTGTCTGGCGTTGCAAGCTTCCACAGGGCTATCGCCACTCGCTTCTC
>NW_020689056.1:0-9040 GCF_002925995.2 Terrapene triunguis | reverse complement strand
CCCAGGCTGGAAGCGGTCTGAGCAGGCTGGCGGCGTAAGATCAGCATTTTAATTTAATTTTAAATGAAGCTTCTTAAACATTTTGAAAACCTTGTTTACTTTACATACAACAATAGTTTAGTTATATAATATAGACTTATAGAGAGAGACCTTCTAAAAAACGTTAACATGTATTACCGGCACGCGAAACCTTAAATTAAAGAGAATAAATGAAGACTCGGCACACCACTTCTGAAAGGTTGCCTACCCCTGGGTTAGGTAATCCAAGCTAAGAACTTTTTTTTTTTTTTCCCCCCCCCCCAGTATAGACATACCTTCAGGGTTACCGGAACACACATGCCTTTCCACTGCCTCAAGGTGCAATCCCTAGGGAAGGGAACAGAGTATGCAATACTTTAATTGTACAGTCCCACCTAACAGTATCTCCCACTGCTTCTAGAGGGAAAAGCTCAGGATTATAAAATTTTCTACATTTCTAAAAATTGGGGTCTTTAATTGTATATTACAGTAAAGTGACATTTGGCCTTATCTTTGTCAGGAAATAGATTATCTTAAATTCTGTAATACATTTTTTAACAAGCTCAAAATACCATGTAACCATTTCATAAATAGTATGCGAAAAATCATCTGTATACTATTTGCAAGAGGGCAGTGAGATGTTGTCCTTTCTTGTAGCTCCATTTTTTTTCTTCTCCCTGTGTAGGCCCTGATTTAGTGAAAGTTCTTTTCCCTTTCCCTTCCTCATCTGTCCTTTTCTTCATCTCTCCTTCAAGTTTAAGAAATAAGTGGTGAAAAGAGAAATTAAGATGAAGAATATCAAAGACCATACTTACTTAATTAAATAAATATCCTCATTCTTCTCTTGCCTCGGCTCAAACAGAGGCCCTAAGCAGTTGCCTTAATCCAGAAGTGTGCAAAGGGAGCCCATATGTGTTTTGGGACATAACTTTTAAATTAATCTCTCTTCATACCTTCTCATGGTTTCCTCAGCTGCCTTACTTGCTCCATCCTAGGAACATCTTGAACCTGATTACCTCATCATAATATGAGGTACCATATTAGAGAATTAGAGAACCATCATTTTATTCCACGTTCATGGCAGTATGCAGGAAAGAATGAATACCTGGGAGAATGACATTCCCTGTTCTCTTGGGTTATTTTCTGTATTGTGAAATCTAGTATAAATGCTTCCAGTAGAACTTCTTGAGCCTCTTCAGTAGGTCTATCTCCATGGATCTTCTGGATAGTCCTGTTTGTTTCTCTTAATGTGACCTCTTAAAGATAGTCCCCATGACATGATGTGCCCAAATAATTGACCGCCTGTAGAGCTCTGAATACTGTGTAGAGAATACACGTGCTTGTCAAACAGTATAGAATGTCTGGAGGAGAAATTAAGCTACACATACGGTAATACCAAAAAGAAATTGGAATATGGTCATAAATGTCTCAATGAGAAATGCAGCATCTGCTGTTGGAAAAACAATCGCTACCATGATGTTCTCATTAAAATTATTGGGATCCCACAGTTCTTGTCTTTTCCACTGGAATAATATTTGCATGTGCCAACGTTGTGCCAGATATATGTCTTACACTGACTTTTTGCTGTCTAGAATCTTCTTTTGTTAATGACAGAATAAATGGAATTTTAAATTCCTCAGTCCATATATCCTAGCACAGATGAATTTTGAGGGAAAATGTATTTTAGTACAAAAATTGTATCCTTCAATTTTCTGCTGTTGGAAGGCATTAGGCCAAATTCCTCCTTGGTGTAGGTTCATTTGAAGTCAATGGAATTTAATTGGGGATGGGATGAATTTGATCCAAATTGACAATCGCCAAGGTTGCATATAATTGCATGAAAGATAGTTGTTTTAAGAGTCTTGTACTTGTTACAATTTATGGAACATGGAGCTATTGTTTCATTATCTGGCAGCTGCTGCATTGTGGGACTTAAGAGGCAGTTGTTAAAAAGGGGATTTTACCTGGCAGGGTAAATGGTAAACTGAGAATATATTTCCATCTCTGTTAATTATGAGAAAGTAGTTCACAGAAGGAGTCACAAATGAAGAAATTCAAAACTTACGCAGCAGAAAGTTTTGTAGAGTTTGCCCTTTTTCCTCTTCAAGAAACCTTACTTTCCTTTTTTGAAAAAAATGTGCTGTTGAGAGCCAAAAGAGAGTGAAAATTTTATTGTGGTTCTTTTCTCCACTTTTCGCCTTCCTCCAGGCAGAATATTCATTTTGATCCACTACATCCTAAACATTTGCCTGGTACTTATGCAGCTGTAAAAGCTTTTTATTATTATTTATTGGGGAGCAAATCCAGCTTTAGTCTATATTTATTGATCCTTCCACCTCAGCCTGATTTATGAAAACCTGTTTCAACCTTGAAATCCTCTTCAAGCTACATAGACTTGTGCCTGTGTGTTACGTTAGAATTTTGCTCATTCACAAAGTGGTGTACCCATTTTACTAGGACAGCGGCTCTCAACCATTCCAGACTACTGGACCCTTTTCAGGAGACTGATTTCTCTTCCCAAGTTATGACTCACTGAAAAACTACTTGCTTACAAAATCAGACCTAGCAATACAAAGGTGTCACAGCACACTAGTACTTAAAAATTGCTTGCTTTCTCATTTTTTACTATATAATTATAAAATAAATCGGAATATAAATATTGTACTTCCACTTCAGTGTATAGTATATAGAGCAGTATAAACAAATCACTGTCTATATGAAATTTTAGTTTGTAATAACTTCGCTAGTGCTTTTTATGTAGCCTGTTATAAAACTAGGCAAATATCTTTGAGTTGATATACCCCCGGCAGACCTCTGTGTACCCCTAGTTGAGAACCACTGCACTAGGGCATGTGTAATCATCCGAGATGGGTATAGATAGCAGCTTGCATCATGCAGCAGTGCCCTTTTTTCAAAACTTGTGTCAAAGTGGAAATGCAGAGGTCAGCAAAGAAGAAAAAAGAGGCAAAAAAGACTGAAGTGCTTACATTTTCTTCTTTCAATATTTTGGTTTACTCTGGAGAATTCTTTGAAAAGTGAGAACTTTCCACAATAGAGGGCACAATATTTTTGTTGAGGGGGTTGAGCTGTAAAACGGGCATATTAGCCTGCCTACCTCCTTTACAGGGATATGAGAGGACTAATTTAATGTCCGTAAAGTGCTTGTGTAACACCGACAGACCCGGTCGTCAGCAGGCGGGATCGAACCTTGGATCTCTGGAGCTTAGTGCATGAGCCTCTACAGCATGAGTCTGCTAAAAGCCAGTTGGCTTTTAGCTCATTTTATCTCTCTCTCTCTAAGTGGTCTCGGTGCCACTAGATGGGACAGAACACCACACCCAGAAGGTGTGTGGGTTACACTTGGATCAAATTAGGTGTTAAGTGCTGCTGCTATTTTATTAATAATCTCCTAATTCTTCAGACTTCTCCATTTTTTTAAGGTATGAAAATGGCAAAGGGTATAATGAAAATGCTACCAGACTTCTTGTTGCTGTCCTCTAATTTTTTAGTCAAAGTTAATTGTTTGTTTATGCATATGTATGCAGGAGTGTAGGAATTCTCTGTGCTTTCAGGTAGGGAAAGAGCAGCAGGCTGAGGTTTTGGAAATGGGGAAATTGTGAATTATTTATGATGCCCTGAAAAGTTTTTATTGATTTTTATTGTTTAAAGTCCCATCCATAATTTAAACGTATCAATTTTAGGAAGAGCCATACTAAAACTAACAGCAAAAGTGGTATGGGATAGAGCCTCTAATTCGCTACAGGCAAAAAAAAATTTCAGGTGAAACGACAGGCTCGATACGTTGTGACTCATTCCTAACAGATCACTTAGGATGACCCTGCACCTGTGCATGTGGCCTGCACAAGATCTCATGCACTGCTTGAGTTACATGGTAAGGACTTTTAAGTGAGGCTTAAATTGTCTGGGCTGTCTGCACTGGGGCAAACTTGACCTTTAGAGAGAATGGGGCAGTTCAAAGATTCATTAACTTCACACGTTCTAAAAAGCTTATCCTGGGTGCCAGTTTTCCTCAGTTTAAAAGTACATTTAATTAGGCTCTGAAATGTTGCACTGAAACAGTCTGGCAGAGTTTCATTGTATAGTGTTAATGAATTCAAAGCAGTAATTTATTAATTGTTTTAGGGTATATTTTACCATTGAAGCTCAATCTGAAAAACTGATGCCTGTTTGAGAAAATTGGCAAGAAAACTGTTCAGAGATTAGGTTGGACATTACCCGTCTCAATTGCTTTTTGGATCTTGGCCAGTAATAGTTGTTTTTCTTGCTGAAATAGTGCTCATGGCCATATTGTTCCCTGCATTTCCCTTCATTTCTACAGGCACTAATGTTTGATCTCTCTGATACCAGATATCTTCACAGCTGGAAGTAGGAGGGCTAAAATATGCATTGTCAGAGGGAATTTCTTTAACGTGTTTTCTTTTTTAAAAAAGAGAAGCAAAATCTCCTAAACTGCATTAATTAAATACTTCCTAAGTGTTTTTTGTTAGGAGTCCAGCTGGTTAACTTTAGCTGTAGCCTCTGCAATAGCAGTAGATTCACATTATTAATGCAAAAAGTTCAGTGTTGTTGGAAATATTATTTTGCTATTAATGACACCAAAAAAATCCTGTTCTGTTCGTGTAATCTGATAAACTTTCTCTTCTGCCCTTTATGTAAAATAAGCAAAAACCAGATCTCTTAAACCAGTTTCGAGCCTAAGATACCACTGTGTATAATTTTCTAGCCCTATGTTATATTTACAGGATCTCTCAGCTGTACATCTGCAGCGAGAAGCATCTGTGTAAGTCAACACTTACGAATACCAGACCAATCCTTGACTTTAATTAGAATTCTTTTCTTCTGAATCACATCAATAAACTTTTCTCAGTGTTGAACCATTTATTAGCTTTGTTAAATCTTTCTGTACGTAGAGAAGGCATAACAGAACCAGCTATTTCTTCTGTTTTTCTTCACTTGAAATGCCTTAAACAAATGTTATACATAAAAACTGTGTGTGGTATTTGTTTGCAGAGGAAATATTTCCTCCCTGAGGAGTCCCATTGTGCATGCTCGCTTGCTTCACTGGGTATGTCTACACACAGATGATAAACCTGTGGTTGGCCCTGGTCAGCTGACTTGGACTCTGGGACTGAAAAATCACTGTGTAGATGTTCAGGTTTAGTCTGGAACCTGAGCGCTGAGACCCTGCCAGGGTGGAGGGTCCCAGTCTTGGGCTTCAACCCAAGCCCAAATGTCTACACAGTGATTTTTAGCCCAGTGAGCCCAAGTCAGTTCATCTAGGCCAGTTGCAGGACCCTTATCCCTGCATAAACATACCCATTGTGTCCTGTTAGCTAGGGTTAGCCATGTTGACCCATAGAGCCTGTGTGATTGGCACAACTTTTACAAACCGGTTGGCTAGCTCTGACATTCTTGATTTGAAAACAGTTTTCCTTTGCCTATGTGAACTGCCTGCCAGCCACACCTGCCCACTAGACCACAGAGGGGTGACCTTGGGCAAGTTACTTCATCTAACAGGTAGAGCCAGGAATAGAACTCAGGTCTCCCAAGTCCCAGTCCCCACTCCACTGCACCACACTGATTCCCTTGCCTGTGTACTCCTTAAAGGAATCATATTGTACTTAGTAATGATTTTAGAAGTCAAGTGTTCAAGTACCTGTTGTGATCTTAAGAGATTCTTAACTTTTTCTTGAGCAAAGAAGTCAGAATTTCTTAGAGCTGGACTTGTTTTTCTAAATGGACAAACTGTGAGACTAGATGATCATTTATTACTTTATATTCTGGGGGATCTTCTGGGTATCCCTTTCTTTCCATATCCCCAACTCCTTTCAGTGGTTTTGATTACAGCAGTACTCTCTCCAGCTGGGAAGGGCTGGCTGTGACTCCTTTGGGAACTTTCAGTGCTGGCCCATGCATTGGCACACATGAACTGCATGAGAGGCTTTTTTCCTGAATAACATGAAGCACTCTTCCCTGGGGATTCAGTCTGCTTCTTCTGTAGTGCAGCCAGTACTTGCAAATAGGAATGAGTTCAAGATTTGATCTCTGATTTCCCCCAGAGTCAGCGTGTGATCACATGTTGCTATATCTTTAAAGACTTAATGGTGGAAAATTTTTGGGGGGGATTTCAGATTAGTATAGCTCATTCCTGGGATTCCCCAAAGGAATTAACTTTCGGGGTTTTGTGCTGAGGTGTTGACTACCTGATTGTCTTGATTTGGTAATTTCTTTTCCTTATGTGTTCCCTCCCCCCACGCACCCAGTCCCGCTTTTCATTAGTTGTTCCATCCTTAATTTTTGTCACACGAGCCATAGGTGGTGCAAATTTAGCCAGTGAAGTAGTCAGTTAAGTGAGAGGTTGCTATCAGAGGGTCAAATTCTTCAAAGTGACCCAATAAACATAATCCATCTTTCCCAGAGATAAAGTGGATCACATCTGTGACACTCCTACTTTTTGCTATTTTGTGGGGGATGTTGGGGCGTGTTGTTTCTCCTAGTTCTAATATTTTGTTGTAAATAATGTAAATGTTGATATCCCAGGATGTTTCACCAAGAGAAGTCGGTTAATTAAAAAAGATATTACCTCACCCACCTTGTGTCTCTGATATCACAGGAATGTGTTGAGATATCGTCTGAGTGATGTATTCCTAATGTGTATTTGATGCTTGTAATATTTCTAAAATACACATGTGCATTTAAATGGACGTCAGATGGCTCGGACTTTAAAACAACCAGCCTCCTAATCTCCCAGATAATCTCAGGAACATTTAATCTCAACAATGTAGTTAAATTGTAGTCTCTTAATATAAACAAAATAAATGCATGCAATGGAAATGGGATTACCCAGTGTTTATTTTTGGTGTCTGTTTGAATTTACAGTGAGTGAAAATTGCAGCTGGCTTTATTAATCATGTGGCTGCATTTTTAGTGACTGTCATGGGCAGTTATAAAGACAGTGGTTAGGGATACACTTGAACACTAACTTCTAATACGTTTATCATAATTGGAACTTTGATAGACTGAGAACAGGGAATTTGCTTTAGCTGGAAAAAAATGCATCCTTGCTTTAAGCACAACCATTCTTGTAGCTGTGTTGGTCCCAGGACATGAGAGACACAAGGTAGGTGAGGAATTATCTCACCAAGTTGGCCCAATAAAAGGTATTGCCTCACTTACCTTGTCTATCTCATGTCCTGGGAGTAACACAGCTACAAAAAAAAAAAAAAAAACCCTACAAACAAACATGGCAGATAATTTGGTAGCCTGCCCTTTCCTAACCCAACAAGTATGGTTGTGCTTAAAGCAAGGATTTATTTTTTTTCCAGCTAAACCAAATTTCCTGTTCTCAGTTTGATCATTAAGGAATCCTCCCTCCCCATTTTTTTTTCTCCCTTGAAGTTGCATGTTGCTCCCACCATCCTTCCAGATGAAAATGTCCCTTTTTAGACTGTATCTGTGCCATTTCTTAATTACTGAGGAAAAGGTGGTTGTTATGCAATGCCACGCTCTCCCTCTCAAACTGGAAACAAGAATGTTTCTTTTGTAGAGCTCCCAGGCCATGCTGGCAAAGGAAATGAGAAACCGATGCAATCAGAAGATTACTTCTGCAGTATATAATCTTTAATTTATCATGCATCTTGTGACATGCAAATAAAACACAGCGGCATTTTTGTTACAATGCAGTGGAGTCCTGATTTCATTGAAGTAAGTGGAGATTTTACCATTGATTCTGTTGGGATCAGGAACAGGCTTGTGTCTGGCACCACATTAATGCAAGGGTTTTTAGAGTTAGAATCTCCTTGTGATGGGGTACGCAAACCCCGTACCAGGTGAGAATGGGCTAAAAAGCAGCTGAGGACTCAGGCAGGCTGCATCCATGAGGCATACCAATCTTGGAGAAGGAGCCTTGAATTCATAGATTCATAGATTCTAGGACTGGAAGGGACCTCGAGAGGTCATCGAGTCCAGTCCCCTGCCCGCATGGCAGGACCGAATACTGTCTAGACCATCCCTGATAGACATTTATCTAACCTACTCTTAAATATCTCCAGAGATGGAGATTCCACAACCTCCCTAGGCAATTTATTCCAGTGTTTAACCACCCTGACAGTTAGGAACTTTTTCCTAATGTCCAACCTAGACCTCCCTTGCTGCAGTTTAAGCCCATTGCTTCTTGCTCTATCCTTAGAGGCTAAGGTGAACAAGTTTTCTCCCTCCTCCTTATGACACCCTTTTAGATACCTGAAAACTGCTATCATGTCCCCTCTGTCTTCTCTTTTCCAAACTAAACAAACCCAATTCCTTCAACCTTCCTTCATAGGTCATGTTCTCAAGACCTTTAATCATTCTTGTTGCTCTTCTCTGGACCCTTTCCAATTTCTCCACATCTTTCTTGAAATGCGGTGCCCAGAACTGGACACAATACTCGAGCTGAGGCCTAACCAGAGCAGAGTAGAGCGGAAGAATGACTTCTCGTGTCTTGCTCACAACACACCTGTTAATACATCCCAGAATCACGTTTGCTTTTTTTGCAACAGCATCACACTGTTGACTCATATTTAGCTTGTGGTCCACTATAACCCCAAGATCCCTTTCTGCCGTACTCCTTCCTAGACAGTCTCTTCCCATTCTGTATGTGTGAAACTGATTTTTTTTCTTCCTAAGTGGAGCACTTTGCATTTGTCTTTGTTAAACTTCATCCTGTTTAACTCAGACCGTTTCTCCAATTTGTCCAGATCATTTTGAATTATGACCCTGTCCTCCAAAGCAGTTGCAATCCCTCCCAGTTTGGTATCATCTGCAAACTTAATAAGCGTACTTTCTATGCCAATATCTAAGTCGTTAATGAAGATATTGAACAGAGCCGGTCCCAAAACAGACCCCTGCGGAAACCCACTCATTATGCCTTTCCAGCAGGATTGGGAACCATTAATAACAACTCTCTGAGTACGGTTATCCAGCCAGTTATGCACCCACCTTATAGTAGCCCCATCTAAATTGT
>NW_020689055.1:0-3595 GCF_002925995.2 Terrapene triunguis | reverse complement strand
CCACACACACACCTCCTGCCGCCCCAGCCCTGGGCTCTCCCCCCCGCACCCTGCACCCTCCTTCCGCCGCAGCCCTGGGTCACTGGTAACTCGCTCCCAGGGCGGGTCATTCAGCAGGAATTTTGGGTGTGCACAGAACACAGACAGGATTGGTTCCCATATGGTTACAGAACTGCAGTAAAGTGGAACAATTTTCAGCTTGTGTGATTGGAGGATATCTGGATGCATATTATAAGACTGTCCTACATGAATGAGGAAAAGTTGAGGTGCCTTTATTATTCTTTTGTTCCACTCTTTCTTTCTATGGGGAATTTGCCAGTGCAATATCACTGTCTTCCTTTTAAACAAACAAACAAACAAACAAACAAACAAACAAAAGGCAATGGCTGTTGAAAATAGCAATTCTAGTCCTAATAACCACTGGGAAGCATTTCTTGCTCAATTTTATCCTTCTTTTTCTACACCAAGTTACAGTGGATCAGTATATTTGATTTGGGAGAAATGAAGTAAGGCGGAGAGATAGCTCAGTGGTTTGAGCATTGGCCTGCTAAACCCAGCGTTGTGAGTTCAATCCTAGAGGGGGCCACTTAGGCCTGGTCTACACTACGAGTTTAGGTCGACTTTAGCCGCGTTAAATCGACTTAAGCCTGGACACGTTTACACTACGAAGCCTTTTCTGTCGACTTAAAGGGCCCTTTAAACCGGTTTCCTAACACCACCTCGACAAGGGGATTAGCGATAAAATCGGCCTTAGGGGGTCGGAATTGGGTTAGTGTGGACGGAATTCGACATTACTGGCCTCCGGGAGCTATCCCACAGTGCTTCATTGTGACCGCTCTGGACAGCACTCTCATCTCAGATGCACTGGCCAGGTAGACAGGATAAGCCCCGCGAACGTTTGAATTTCATTTCCTGTTTGCTCAGCGTGGAGAGCACAGGTGACCATGCAGAGCCCATCAGCACAGGTAACCATGATGGAGTCCCAGTCCCAGTCCCAGGATCGCAGAAGAGCTCCAGCCTGGACCGAACGGGAGGTACAGGATCTGATCGCCATCTGGGGAGATGAAGCAGTGCTCGCCGAACTCCGAAACAGTAAAAGAAACGGCAAAACATTAGAAAAGATCTCCAAGGCCATGAAGGACAGAGGCCATAACAGGGACGCGCGGCAGTGCCGCGTGAAAATTAAGGAGCTAAGGCAAGCCTACCACAAAGTCAGAGACGCAAACGGAAGGTCCGGGGCAGAGCCGCAAACATGCCGCTACTACGCGGAGCTGCATGCCATTCTAGGGGGTGCAGCCACCACTAGCCCAAGCGTGTTCTATGAGTCCCTCTCTGCAAACGGGGAAGCGGGTTCGGCGGACGAGGAAGATGAGGATGGAGAGAACATAGATAGCTCACAGCAGCAAGGAAGCGGAGAAACCAGTTACCCCAACAGCCAGGATATGTTTGTCACCCTGGACCTGGAAACAGTAACCCCCGAACTCACCCAAGACCCTGAGGGCACACAGGGGACCTCTGGTGAGTGTACCTTTGCAAAAATTACACATGGTTTAAAAACAAGCGTGTTTAATGATTAATGATTAATTTGCCCTGGCAATCGCGGCCAGTACAGCTACTGGAAAAGTCTGTTAACGTGTATGGGGATGGAGCGGAAATCCTCCAGGGACACCTCCAGAAAGCTCTCCTTCATGTACTCCCAAAGCCTTTGCAAAAGGTTTCTGGGGAGGGCTGCCTTATCCCGTCCGCCATGGTAGGACACTTTACCACGCCAGGCCAGTAGCACGTAGTCTGGAATCATTGCATAACAAAGCATGGCAGCGTATGGTCCCGGTGTTTGCTGGCATGCAGACAACATCCATTCCTTATCGCTCTTTGTTATCCTCAGGAGAGTGATATCATTCACGGTCACCTGGTTAAAATGGGGCAATTTTATTAAGGGGACATTCAGAGGTGCCCCTTCCTGGTCTGCTGAACAGAAATATTCCCCGCTGTTAACCACGCGGTGGGGGGGAGGGGTGAAGTGACCATCCCAGAGAATTGGGTGTGAGGGGGAGGGGAGTTAGTTGGGTTTGTGCTGCATGTTAAACCTGAAATCGCAGCCCCTCCTTTTACATTGCAAACCCATTTTAAATGGCACGGGTGCTTGGTATGGGAAATGAGGGCAGAACTGTTTGAAACCATCCCCACATGTTAAGAAGGTTAAAAAAAGCCCAAAGACTATATGTCTTACCATGGCTGCCTGCAAGCTGAAATCTGTGTCCTGGCACTGCGTGAGTGATCTCTCACAGCAAACCAGGAGACTCTCAATATAAGAGGAAAAATGCGACCTTGTAACGAAAGCACATGTGCTGTGTGATGTTGTGAACAGCAAAATCTAACGTGAAAGAGTCTACCCATTGTTCTCTAAAATGTATCTTTTTTAACAACCTCTCCCTTCTCCACCAGCTGCAAATCTTACTCCTTCGCAGAGGCTAGTGAATATTTGAAGAAGGAAGCGAAGGACGCGTGACGAAATGTTTACTGAACTTCAGACTGCCTCCCACGCTGACAGAGCACAGCTGAATGCGTGGAGGCAGTCAATGACTGATTTTAAAAAAGCCCAATATGAGCGAGAGGAGAGGTGGCGTGCTGAAGAGGAGAAGTTGCGTGCTGAAACGCGGGCTGAAGAGGAGAGGTGGCGTCAACTTGTAATCAGAAAGCAAGAGTCGATGCTCCGGCTGCTGGAGCATCAAAGTGATATGCTCCTGCGTATGGTTGAGCTGCAGGAAAGGCAGCAGGAGCAGAGAACGCCGCTACAGCCCCTCTGTAACCAGCAGCCCTCCTCCCCAAGTCCCATTGCCTCCTCACCCAGACGCCCAAGAACACGGTGGGGGGGCCTTCGGCCACCCACTCACTCCACCCTAGATGATTTCCATAGCAATAAGTTTTAAAGTTTTAAATTGGAGTGTGTCCTTTTCCTTCCCTCCTCCCCCACCCATCCCGGGCTACCTTTCCAATTATCCCCCTAGTTGTGTGCTGAATTAATAAAGAATGCATGAATGTGAAGTAACAATGACTTTATTGCCTCTGCAAGTGGTGCTTGAAGGGGGGAGGGTAGTAGGGGAGGGTGGGGTGGTTGGTTTGCAGGGAAGTAGAGTTAACAGGGTGGTGGGGGAGGGGCAGAGGGTTCATCAAGGAGCAACAAACAGAAGTTTCACTCCGTAGCCTGGCCAGTCACAAAACTGGTTTTCAACGCTTCTCTGATGCGCACCGCGCCCTGCTGTGCTCCTCTAACCGCCCTGGTGTCTGGCTGCGCGTAATCAGCGGCCAGGCGATTTGCCTCAACCTCCCACCCCGCCATAAATGTCTCCCCCTTACTTTCACATATATTGTGGAGCGCACAGCAAGCAGCAATAACAATGGGGAGATTCTTTTCGCTAAGGTCTGAGCGAGTCAGTAAGCTGCGCCAGCGCGCTTTTAAACGGCCAAATGCACATTCCACCACCATTCGGCACTTGCTCAGCCTGTAGTTGAACAGGTCCTGACTACTGTCCAGGCTGCCTGTGTACGGCTTCATGAGCCATGGCATTAAGGGGTAGGCTGGGTCCCCAAGGAT
>NW_020689054.1:3287-4678 GCF_002925995.2 Terrapene triunguis | reverse complement strand
CAGCCCCCCCTGCTCTACCCACCAGCCCCCACTCTCCTCCCAGAGCCAGGGGGAGAACCCAGGAGTCCTGGCTCCCCGCCCCCCTGTTCTAACCCACCAGCCCCCACTCCCCTCCCAGAGCCGGGGAGAGAACCCAGGAGTGAGGGCTATGTCGGAGGTCAGGTTTGTGACATGCCTTGAGCGCTAGGGAGGATTATACTGTAACCAGGGGAGCACTGATCCTTTCCCAGACTCCTCCGCGAAGCCTGGATCCTGTGGCAGGGAGTTCTGCAGGTTGCTAACACACCGCAGGGGGACGTGTCTTTCCAGCTCTGGCTGCTGCTGTTTCTGCCTTGTCATCTTCCTGCCTCACCCGTTGGTAGCGCTGACGCAGCCCCCAGCCCCACTCCTCGCCGGGTCCCTGCCTCCCCCTCCCAGCCCCCCGGGGGGCAGGACTGATCTCCCCATTGCGTGCGTGGGGCTTGGCCAAGGTCCCCCAGGGAGTCTGTGCAGCGCCTGGCACAACGGGGCCCCTAATTGGGCTGTGATCTAAGTGGGGGGGGGGTGTCTGTGAGAACCCCGGAGCTAGTGAATACGTGCACTGTCCCGTGTCTGAGCCACAAACCCCAACTCCAGGAGAGTGCGGGTGTCACGGACTCACAGATCGTGCCCACTCTTGGCCCCGTGCGGTCCGTGGGGGGTGCCCCTTTCAGTGCGACAGCCCTTCTCGGGGGTCCACTCTCTCCACCTCCTGGAGCCGCACCTCTCTGAGCCTTAGCACGTCTGTCTCTGCCGTGGGCCCCCTCAGGGAGTCCCCTCGCTTGGGACCCCCCAGGGCCTCCCCCCCCCGTTCTCTAGCCCGGAGCGACTCTCAGCCGGCGTAACACAGGAGTTTTATTGAGCATTGAACCCAGCACAGGAAACTCTCCGGCCTCAGGCCTGGCCTCCCTCAGCCCAGCACGTCCCATCTCTCTGCATCCAGGGGGGCTCTGCCTGCTCTTCCTCTCCAGCCCAGAGCCCCCCTGCTCCCTAGCTGGGCATCTGATACCCCTGGCCCCAAGCCCCCCCTAGGTCCATTGTCTTCTCTCCAGGTAAACAGGGTCATAAACCGGGGCTTCCTCTCCTGCTTCTCCCTCTGGCTGGAACCGGCTGGTTAGGTCACCGGGTCCTCACTCTGCAGCCCATTGTCCGCCCACTGGCCAGAACCGGCTGCGTCTCCTCAGCTGGGCCTCCGGGTCGCCAGGTCACCGGTCGCTGGGGTATCCATCCTCCCGGCCACCGGCTGGGTCCCCACGTCCTCTCTCCGGTCCTCTGCAAAACAAACTCCCTTCCCCTCACCTCATTAAACCAGTAACACCCAGGGAAACTGAGTCCCACCCCTCCGCATGCAAACCATTGAAACCCCACAGAGA
>NW_020689054.1:0-3187 GCF_002925995.2 Terrapene triunguis | reverse complement strand
GGTGTCGGCTCTGCCTTGCTCTGGGAGTAGGACATTCCCTTCTCTCTGGGGAGTGGGGCAGGGCGGCTCTGCTGGGACCGTGCATTGTGCCCTGACTGAGGGCCTGGCGCCCCCTGCTGACTGTACAGCACCATGCGTGGAGCCCAGCACAACGGGACCCTGATCTCAGCTGGGGGGCAGGCGGGTGGTCTGGGCAGCGCCCAGCAGAACGGAGGCCCAATCTCCCAGGGGCTTGTTAATCACACACGTACCCCAGCCCCATGGTCTGCAGGGGGGTGGGGAAATTTCTCCCTCCCTGTTAGTCATGGGTCAGCTCTGCCTAGGGTTACCATACGTCCGGTTTTTCCTGGACATGTCCGGCTTTTTGGTAATCAACCCCCCGTCCGGGGGGAATTTCCAAAAAGCCGAACGTGTCCGGGAAAAATACTCCCAGCTTCCGGCATCCCTGGCTTCCCTTAGAGCGGGCTCCGGCGGCTGCTGCTCCCTGGCTCCGGGGCTCTGTAAGCGCCGAGCTTCCCGAGCGTTACCGGCTTCGGGCAGCCCCCATGCCTCCGGACCCTGCGCCCCCGGAGCCCGGGAGGGGAAGTGCCCGGCCGGGGGCACAGGGTCTGGAGGTCTGGGGGCTGCCCGACAAACCGTGAAGCCGGTAGCGCTCGGGCAGCCCTTTTTGCGTGGCTGGGAGGGAGGAGGAGGGGGAATGCAGGGTGCTCAGGGGAGGGGGCGGAGTTGGGGCGGGGACTTTGGGGTAGGGGCGGAGTTGGGGCGGGGACTTTGGGGAAGGGGCGGGGCCAAGGCCCTGTGGAGTGTCCTCTTTTTCAAAACCTTAAATATGGTAACCCTAGCTCTGCCCCAAAGCCTGATACTGTCCATTGCCGCGAAGATCCAGTGGCGGTCAGTTCTGTCGGGTCCGAGCGCTGTGCCGGTGGAGAGGAGCCCTCCCTACTCCCCCGTGCACCCCACGTCACGGGCTGACCCCCTCGCTCTGCCTTTGCCTCCCCAGGGCCGCCATGTCAAGACAGGGCAGCTGGCAGCCATCAAAGTCATGGACGTCACCGAGGTAAGAAGGATCGGGGTGGGGGGCACCCCGACGTGAGCCCCTGGGACCTCACCTGTCTGGAACTGCAGCCGCTGCCCCCTCCCCTTCCCTGGGGGTGCCCTGTCTCCCCCCCCCCCCAGCCCCTGGCCAGCCGGGAGGTGCGTTGGGTGGCTGGATTCAGCTGCACGGCCCAGCGGGCTCTGGCTGGGGACAGTCCTGGGCCCAGAGGGCATCTGCCCCTGCTGCCAAGGGCAGGCCAGGCTCTGCTGGGTCAAACCCGTCTCCTCCTCTCCAGCTCCCCCTGCTCTCGGGCGCCCAGCGCTCCTCTGCCCCCGGGGGCGCTTACCCCAACCTCGCTCTGCCAGCCTGCTCGGCTAGGGTCGGCTCTCCATCCCCCGAGCAACCTGGCATGCCTCCTCTGCACCGGGCACACCCCTCCCGAGCTGGGCTGGGCTGGCAGGGGCTGCGGGTCGGGAGTGAGGGGCACTGGCAGGGCTGGGGGGGGCAGGGCTGGGCTAGCAGGGGCTGCGGGTCGGGAGTGATGGGCACCGGCAGGGCTGGGGGGGGCAGAGCTGGGCTAGCAGGGGCTGCGCGTCGGGAGTGAGGGGCACTGGCAGGGCTAGGGGGCCCAGGGCTGGGCCGGCAGGGGCTGCGGGTCAGGAGTGAGGGGCACCAGCAGGGCTGGGGGGCCCAGGGCCGGGCTAGCAAGGGCTGCGGGTCGGGAGTGAGGGGCACCCCAAAGCTAGGGGGGCAGGGCTGGGCTAGCAGAGGCTGTGGGTCGGGAGTGAGGGGCACCCCAGCTCCCTGTAACCTGGGTCCTTTCCGCCCCGCCAGGACGAGGAGGAGGAAATCAAGCAGGAGATCAACATGCTGAAGAAATACTCCCACCACCGCAACATCGCCACCTACTACGGCGCCTTCATCAAGAAGAGCCCGCCCGGGAACGATGACCAGCTGTGGGTGCGTGGGGCAGGCGTGGCGGGGCGTGGCGTGGCGGGCAGCCCCTCGGGAGAGCCCGCAAAGAGCCGGGGCCCGCTGCTCGGGCTGGTGGCACCCGGGCTCAGAGCAGGGGCCAGTCAGGGGCTGCTCTCTCACGGACCAGCTCTCTGGCTCTGTGCAGCGCCTGGTGCGGCGGGGCCCCGAGCTCGGGCGCTGTCTGTGCCGCACTGAGACCCTGTGGCCATCTCTCCCCTCCGTTCGCACCCGGCCCCGTCCTTGGGGCTGCCCCTGCCCAGCGGCTCGCGCGGCGTCAGGGGGGCCGGGCCGGTAACTCTGTGCTCCCCCCAGCTGGTGATGGAGTTCTGCGGGGCCGGTTCCGTCACGGACCTGGTCAAGAACACCAAGGGCAACGCGCTGAAGGAGGACTGCATCGCGTATATCTGCCGGGAGATCCTGCGGGTATGCTGGGCCCGCCCTCTGCGCCCCCACCGCCAGAATGCTGGGAGCCAGGACTCCTGGGTTCTCTCCCCGGCTCTGGGAGGGGAGTGAGGGCTGGTGGGTTAGAGCAGGGGGGGCTGGGAGCCCGGACTCCTGGGTTCTCTCCCCAGCTCTGGGAGGGGAGTGGGGGCTGGTGGGTTGGAGCAGGGGGGGCTGGGAGCCGGGACTCCTGAGTTCCTGTGACTGGATCTCAGCCGACGTTTCCCTGCCCCCCTAGGGCCTGGCTCACCTCCACGCCCACAAGGTGATCCACCGGGACATCAAAGGGCAGAACGTGCTGCTCACAGAGAACGCCGAGGTGAAGCTGGGTAAGTTGGGGGCAGCACCCAGAAGCCCCATTACTGCTGCAGGGACACTTACCCCGTACTCCTGGGTTCCATCCCTGGCCCTACCGCTCACTCCTATCTCCAGCAGCTGCCACGCCCCCCCGAGTGAGCAACCTGCCATCTCCTCTCCCTAGGGGGCGGCTCGGGGCGCTCCCGCCCAGCTCCCACGACGGGGTTACAGTCCCATCATTTTCCTTTCTCTCGGGCTGGTCTGACAGCCCATATAAGCGTCAGTCCTGATTCGAATCTCCTGAGGATCAGCAACGTCCTGTGGCAGGGAGTTCCACCAGCCACCCATGGAATAGATTATCTCCTTGGCCTGCTTTATAATGGGCCACTCTTCCCTGCCTGAGTCTGCAGAGAGCCTGAGCCCGTCGCTCGGGGGGGG
>NW_020689053.1:0-1552 GCF_002925995.2 Terrapene triunguis | reverse complement strand
GATTGAGAAGAGGGAAATGCTACAATTTATAGCTAGGAAGAAAAAAAAAAAAAAAAAAAAACAAAACTGTTAAGGTTAGGTAAGCAGTACATTAAGAAGCTTGTTTGTTTCATGAATGTATATTATAGTGAAATAAAATCTATAAATTCTTTCTGCAACAAATGTGTAACAAGTTATGAAATGTTCATACAGTCTGTAGATGTACATGGCAATTGACAAGACAGAAGAAATCATCGCCCCTACTTCTTGAGCTACTACTGACAGACGAAACAAAACATTAACAGTTCCAGTAATAACTGGGCAGGAGGCCAGCAAATGAAGGATTCATGAAGTAAGTGGGTTCTAAGAAGGTATCTGAAATGGCTAACCTATCAGATAGGTGGGAAACCAGCTCCAAGTATTGGAAGCAGCTTGGGGGGGGAAAAGAAAGCATAAAGCAGTGAAGCAAAGAACAGGAACACAGATGGAGGAACAAAACAAAACAAGCGTGTTTCAGGAGAAAGGGGAGTAGCAGGAAAAATATGTAAGAAAAAATTACATGAGCCATTGATAGTGAAGATCTGGGGTAGAAAACAGTGGTGGTATTGTAACAAAGCTCTACCTGCAATCCCAGAGAAGCCAAGTATTTTTATTAAAATGACCAGCAACTAATAGCACTGCAACCACAAACATAAATTGTGGAAGTAAGTGGGTGGTTTCTATATATTAATGATCTAACATGAAATTTTTAAGCCATCACCTTCTGCTACCCTTTTTCTGCCTTGTTTAGACCATAAACTCTTCATGACTGGAACAATCTATGGTACTTAGTACAACGTGGCCCCAGTCTGAGGACTTGTCTACCCAGAAAAGTTATACTGGTACAAAGTAGGGTGTGCATTTAAACCACTGAAGTTATGCCAGTATAACTGCTTGAGTGGACACACTTACTCTGGTATAAAACAGTGTGCCTTTTCTGGTTTAAATTATGTCCTTTCAGAAGCAGTTTAAGATATTCTGGAATAAGACGAAAGCTTATGCTCTAATAAATTTGTTAGTCTCTAAGGTGCCACAAGTACTCCTGTTCTTTTTGCGGATACAGACTAACACAGCTGCTACTCTGAAACCTGGAATAAGACTGGCTTTTTTTCAGTTTAAGTCTATACTGGTATAATCAGGGCTTAAATTCAGCCAGACTGTTCAGAGTGCAGCTCCAGTAAATATTTTCAAACCTTGACTTCAGCCTGATGCAGTGTGGCGTAAACCAGCACTTCTCAACCAGAAAGCCGCAGCCCTCTTGGGGTCCATGAGCCAGTTTCAGGGGTCTGTGGGGCAGAAGCCCAGAGCCCCGCTGCCCCACAGCTGAAGCCCAGAGTCCCACCACAGGGCAGAAGCCCTTAGCCCCCTTTTCCTCCAGCCCAGCAACTGAAACCCGGAGACCACCCCGACCCCAATGGGCCCTGGAGTTTTTAATAGCATGTTGGGGTGGGGGGACGGAGAGGTTCAAAAAGAAAAAAGTTGAGAACCCCTGGTGTAAACAATACAAAATGCAGCTTTAATAAAAGTTGTGACA
>NW_020689052.1:0-5213 GCF_002925995.2 Terrapene triunguis | reverse complement strand
AGGATAGAACAAGAAGCAATGGGCTTAAACTGCAGCAAGGGAGGTCTAGGTTGGACATTAGGAAAAAGTTCCTAACTGTCAGGGTGGTTAAACACTGGAATAAACTGCCTAGGGAGGTTGTGGAATCTCCATCTCTGGAGATATTTAAGAGTAGGTTAGATAAATGTCTATCAGGGATGGTCTAGACAGTATTTGGTCCTGCCATGCGGGCAGGGGACTGGACTCGATGACCTCTCGAGGTCCCTTCCAGTCCTAGAATCTATGAATCTATGAATCTATGATTCCTGAGCTTGTGTGTGGCAAAGGGAAGGAGAATGCGTCTGCCCTTGTGACTATGGAATCGAGCAGTTTGCCTGAGAGGGGATTGTGTAGGAATCCGCCAGATGGGCCAGAGGTGATTCTGGATGTAAGTGAAACTCAGGAGTTGGTAGTGGCTCAGCAGAGCAATGCGTCTATGGAGCACGGTAAAGGGGAATTGGTGCTTAGAAAGATTACGGGAGAGAAAAATGTTCCTGGCAGTCTTTGCAAGCAGTTTCTGCAACTGAAGGGTGTGAAAGTGATTTAATCAAGGAAGTTTCAGTTCCCAACAGCCAGAAATGTTCTGTTGTGAATGGATCCACTGACTGTTCTTTTGAAAGGTCCAGTGTGGGTAGCTCTGAGAAGGTCTCAGATGGAGTAAGAGCTGTTCAGAAAGTTGAGCAGCCCTATAACCCAGTGGCTGTGCTTGGCCAGCTTGGGGAGACAAGGTTGTTGAGAGAGGAATGTCTCCGTTCTGATTCTGTAAGTGAGCAGTCTGTGCTTCAGGGTCTGAGGACAGATTTGGTTACTGGTGTTTCAGAGCAGAACGGTTTGATGGCTGAATGCTTGAGGATGCAGGGGAGAGCAAGCCAACTCTCCCCCTCAGACTCTGGATTTGTGTGGTCTCTCTGTAAGACAGAGTCCAGCCTTGGAATTGGTAGCAGTTAAGGATCTGAAAAGTGGAGAACAGGCTCCTGTCTGTGTTGATGCAAATGACCTGGCTGACCGAGGGAGACAAGGCTTGCTAATAGCTGTTAGCACAGAGAGCCCGGCCAATCCGCCAGTGGATTCCGTTAAGCAAGAGAACTCAGGGTTTGCTCATGTTCAGATGCAGACTTCAGCCAGTTCCAGTGTCTGCGAGGTAGGCAAGTGTCGCTCCTCGGCGGGGCAGAGAGGTGCCACGGTCTTGGGCTTGTTCACAGAAAGAAAACGCAGCAGCTCTGTGCGAACCTGCCATGCTGCCGTGAGCCAGGCAGCGTGTCACGTCCTGCTCCCGGTGCCAACCGCAGCTCGGCAAAACAGCAGCAATTCCAAGGCCAGGACGTGGCAGAATTCACAACGGTCGCAGCTGGAATTCGGGTTCCGTTCTCTGTGCTGCACGGGCCTGGGTGTGTTCGTCACCTGCGGGTTTGGGGCGCGGATTCTTGCTACGACACCACTCCTGCGGCACCGTCCATGCAAACCGCAGCACTTCTCCCAGTGCAGCCATTCAGCTGGTGAGCTGAACATTTCCCGACCTGTTGGCTGCTCCGGTAACGCCTGAAATCTTCCAGTATTTCCCCCAGCCAAACATAACGACCAAGACCTCATTGCTCTGCATTGCCAACAGCAGCTGGCGCCTCAAACCGCTCCCATGTACAGTCTCAGCAGTTCTCCTCCTCACTGCGTCCTTCCAAAGTGGCCTGGCCTTTCTTCTTCGCTGCAGCTGCGCGTACCAGCACTTGGCCCCTTGCTCCAGCCGCGGGAAGAATCCGTTCGTCTCCAGCAGCAGGGGAGTTTTCACTCTGCAAGCCGAAGCGCTGGAAAGAAAGACGCTTTCAGAGCCTTGCCAGGAACCGATGTTCTGTTTGTCATTTGAGTTTTCTGTGGATTGTATCCCTCGCTCTTTCGTTGGAAAAAGTCTCTGGATTTATCTTTATACTGCAGGGCCTTGCTGGGAGCTGGGGTTCACTGCTCAGTTTGATGGGATCTGTAAGCATACGAGGCATTGCGCTCGTCCATCGCTAAATTCCATAACACCAAACTCAGTGTCACTGGCCTCAAACGGGCTGGTCTTCACCTGTTTCCTCCTTGGCCTTGGCTTCAGCACAACTAGCAGGACTAGAATTAGGGCCTTTTAAAAAGTCTCCATTTTAATGTAATTTGCTCACACGTGGTACAAATATGTTCCACTTCCACCGCCAGACGTCTCAGCAAAAAATGGACATTGCTTCTGATTTGCTGTCCCAGGCAGTGAGTGTTTTACGCTGACGCTTGTGCAGTGAGCGCCGCAGGGCTGTTAGTGCGACAGGAACGTGCAGTGCAGTGAGCGCCGCAGGGCTGTTAGTGCGACAGGAACGTGCAGTGCGGTGAGCACCACGGGGCTGTGCGTGCGACAGGAACTTGTAGCGCGGTGAGTTCTGCGGGGCTATTTGTGCGACAGGAATGTGCAGTGCGGTGAGCGCCGCGGGGCTGTTTGTGCGACAGGAACGTGTAGCGCAGTGAGTTCTGCGGGGCTGTTCGTGCGACAGGGAACGTGCAGCGTGGCGAGCGCCGCGGGGCAGTTCGTGCGACAGGGAACATGCAGCGCGGTGAGCGCCGCGGGGCTGTTTGTGCGACAGGAACGTGCAGCGCGGTGAGCGCCTCGGGGCTGTTTGTGCGACAGGAACGTGCAGTGCGGTGAGCGCCGCGGGGCTGTTTGTGCAACAGGGAATGTGCAGCGCGGTGAGCGCCGCGGGGCTGTTCGTGCGACAGGGAACGTGCAGCGTGGTGAGCGCCGCGGGGTTGTTCGTGCGCTGGGACTGTGTCGTGCAAACAGAACTGGTGGGTGTGTCGCTTTCATTGGTAAGCAATGCAGCCCCCTGGGGTCTGCAGACCCCAGCTTGGGAACCGCTGCACTAGGGGGTGCTGTCCCCTCAGACCCAGTGCTGAGAATAGGGTGCTCAGTGGGGGGCTGTGCTGTGGGGCTGAGGCTCAGTGGGGGGCTGGGCTGTGGGGCGGGGGCTCGGGGCGGGGCTGTGCTGTGGGGCGGGGGCTGGGTGGGGGGCTGGGCTGTGGGGCAGAGGCTTGGTGGGGGGCTGGGCTGTGGGGCGGGGGCTGGGTGGGGCGCTGTGCTGTGGGGTGGAGGGCACTAGGATACGCTGCCATACAGGGCTGAGACCCGGCCGTGCACACCCCTCACCCATCCCTTGGCCCTTTCCATCGCATGGGGCGCTTGCTCCCAGCGCCTGCTTCCAAGGGGGCTCCGTGGGCACCCCCGCCCCTCGCTGCTCCTTGTGGGGTGCAGCCTGGTGGCGTTCTGCTTTCGGGGGGAGCCGGCAGGGCACTGCGTGTGCCCCCAGCCCCTGGCATGCTTTGCCCCCAGCAGGGACTGCGTGTGCCCGTGGCCCTGCACAGCCCAGCATCCGGTGCCCCCGGGCCCCCTAGTGTTTCCTGGGGACACGTCACACCTGAGCCCAGATGGGTGGCAGGCGACCCAGGCCGACGCTGCCCACTGGGAGCGGCGCTGGGCCGGGGGAAGGGGGTGGGTCGCTGAGCCGGCCATGACCCGTCTCTCTCTGCACCAGCTGGGGCATGGCCGTCAATGTGTATTCCACATCCGTGACCAGCGAGAACCTGAGTCGCCATGACATGCTGGCCTGGGTCAACGACTCCCTGCACCTCAACTACACCAAGATCGAACAGCTCTGCTCAGGTAGGGGCGCCCGGAGGCCTGACCCGGACCGCTCTAGGGGCCAGGAGAGGAGGGGCCCAGCCGGGGAGAGGTGCCCCCTGGCCAGCCCAGCCCCTGCCCTGGCCCAGCTGGGGAGAGGTGCCCTCTGGGGTGGCTGAGTCCCCAACCCCTGCCCTGTCCCTGCCAGGGGCTGCAGGGCAAGGGGGGGCCCAGGGCCGGGATCCAGGGGCTGGGGGGGCGTCGGCAGAGCTGGGCCGTTCCTGGCAGGTGCCAGGTGCCCTGTGCCCATGCTGCCTGCATAGGGTTGCCAGGTGTCCAGTTTTTGACCAGAACACCCAGTGAAAAAGGGACCCTGGCGGCTCCCGTTGGCACTGCCGACTCGGCTGTTAAAAGTCCAGGCAGCAGCACAGCCAGGACCCGGGACTAATGCAGGCTCCCTACCTGCCCTGGCTCCACGCAGCTCCCGGAAGCAGCCGCCAGGTCCCTGCAGCCCCTGGGCACATGGGCGGCCAGGGAGGCACCACACGCTGCCCCCGCCCCAAGTGCCGGCTCTGCAGCTCTCATTGGCTGGGAACTGCAACCAATGGGAGCTGCGGGGGCAGCGCCAGCGGGCAGGAGGGCAGTGCATGGCACCTCCCCAGCCGCCCATGTGCCTAGGGGCTGCAGGGACCTGGCAGCCACTTCCTGGGAGACGCAGTAAGTGCCACTGGGACTCTGAACCCTCTCCTGCCCCCCAATCCCCAGCCCTGAGCCCCCTCCTGCACCCCAACCCCCCAGCCCAGAGCCCCTTCCTGCACCCCAACCCCTCATCCCTGGTCCCACCCCCTCCCCAGCCCTGAGCCCCCTCCTGCACCCCAACCCCCTGCCCCAGCCCAGTGAAAGTGAGTGAGGGAGGGGGAGAGCGAGCAATGGAGGGAGGGGGAAGGAGTGAGCAGGGGCGGGGCCCCAGAGAAGGGGCGGGGCAGGGGGTTGGTATTGTGCAATTAGAAAGTGGGCAGCCCTGTGCCCGCAGGTGCTGCCTACTGCCAGTTCATGGACATGCTGTTCCCGGGCTGCGTGCACCTGCGCAAGGTGAAGTTCCAGGCCAAGCTGGAGCACGAATTCATCCACAACTTCAAGGTGCTCCAGGCTGCCTTCAAGAAGATGGGGGTGGACAAGGTGGGTCCCTGCCCCCCATCCACCCTGGGGGTCGGCCCCCGGGGGACCCGGCCGGCTGGACTGGCCTGAGGGCCTGGACTGCTCACCCTCTGCCCCAGTCACTTGGGGGCCATACGGCTTGGCGGGGGGGCTGGGCCCCCTCTCCTGACTGCCCTGCCAGGTGCTGAGCCGCGTGCCGGGGGTCAGTCACCCCTGGAATGTGGGGACCCCGGTGTCAGAGATCGGGGGGTGGGGAGCCCAGCTGGAAGCCTGAGGCGAGTATGGACAAGGCAGAAGCACCAGCCTCCCCCCCACCCCGTGACAACCAGCCTCCCCCCCGGAACCTGCCAGCCACCCCCGCCAGAACCCCTGTGCGTGCCTGCCTGCCAGCCTCCCTCTGCCAGCC
>NW_020689051.1:0-2884 GCF_002925995.2 Terrapene triunguis | reverse complement strand
GGGGCCCCGGCCCCCCCCCCCCCCCCCCCGGCTCCGGCCGGAGGCTTTTTTGCCTGGGGCGGCAAAAAAGCCAGAGCCGGCCCTGGATCTTGATCTCCATTATTGGGTGTATTTGTACTTCTGGGTAAGACCACAGAATTGGTGATGATGTGTGAGAGGCTATTCCCAAGTGAAAGTGAACCTGTGCCTGTGAGGTTTCCAGAAGTTTGCATCCCCAAGAGGTCAGATAATCAGGTTTAACATTAAGGCCTGGTCTACACTGGAGGGGGGGGGGGGGTTCGATCTAAGTTACGCAACTTCAACTACGTGAATAACGTAGCTGAAAACGACGTACTTAGATCTACTCACTGCGGTGAGTCGACAGCTGACGCTCCCCCGTCAACTCCGCCTGTGCCTTTTGCTCCGGTGGAGTACCTTATTTCATTACACTGAAATTTGACCTCAGTAAACCTATTGATTGCACAGCTTTAAAACAATGCCCCCTCTAACCTCTAATCCCACTTCAGTTTCTAAGCTTTTGATCTTTAAGAAAAAAAGGAAAACCCTTCTAAAACCATAGCCAGACCAGGGATGATATAGTCCCTGGGCATTTGGCAGTGAGAGTATTGACTGGGAAATCTTTGCAGATTCACTAATTATCCCTAAAGGATTACATGCAGTTGCAGATGGGTTACTAATTGGTTGCTTCAGTACCAGGTATTTACTATCACCGGGAAAGTTAATCAGAAAGTAAGTTGTGTTGGTACCCATATGGTGTTCTTCAAACCTCAGGTAGGTGGCTGAGCTTAGATTTTGTTCCAACAGTTTGTTGTTGTTTGCTAAAGAATACTATACTCTACAGAGCAAACTCCAGCAAAATAGATGTACAGGAAGAAACCCAGGAAGCACTGGGACTCTGACGGCGCAAAGCATTTAAGCACATCCTCAAGCCCATCTCTGTTCAGCAGAGCATTTTAAAGACATGTTTAAAGTTAAGCGCTTTGCTAAATATGGATGGATTGCTGAATTGGCACCTGGATTCTGATCCCCAACATACCTTATACACCTCTACCCCGATAGAACGCTGTCCTCGGGAGCCAAAAAATCTTACCGCGTTATAGGTGAAACCGCGTTATATCGAACTTGCTTTGATCCGCCGGAGTGCGCAGTCCCGCCCCCCCCGGAGCGCTGCTTTACCGTGTTATATCCGAATTCGTGTTATATCGGGTCGCGTTATATCGGGGTAGAGGTGTAGTTTTCATCACTATTAATCTCAACGACACTTGCTGTGGTGCTTGTGGTGGAATAGTGGAGTTATGGGGCAGATCATCGGTTGAGGTAAATTAGTGTAGCACCATTCACTTCAGTGCCTCAATTTACACCACGTGAGAATCTGTCATGGGAGAATGAAACTATTGCTGCCAGTGACTCCTATGCAAGGTTGATCAGCTAATCTGGCCAAATGGCTTTAGTCTAAATGTCTAAAAATGTCTCTTGACCCTTCCTGTAGCATCACTGTGAGATGTTCCATCCTAGAAACCCACCTCAATTAATATTGTACCATAATAACCCCACTATCATACCATCACATCTCTAGACTGTCGACCCTTGGGTCAACTTTGTAGAATTCTGCAGCATTTATTTTTATAAGAGTAGGTTCCGCATGCAGGCAAAAAAGTCTTCAACTTCAACGAGTTCAAAGCAATGTTTCCTCATTTGCAAGGCAATTACTGGAAGGCATTACCCACTGAGAAGTTTACCATGGTGCCAAACACCAGTGAGCTCAGCTTAACTGAGCATTGCAGAGAGCATGAAGACAAATATAATGATTATTCTAGATGACCTGGAAACTTCAATATGGAGATCTTACCTTCACACCAGCTTCAAGAAAAGAGAGAAAGGGGAATGAAGGCAAACAAGGAGCAGCGCAGCACTTTGCTGTGAAGTGTGTCTGAGCAGAAACCTAGTGGACAGTCCAGATCTTAGATAAGTAACAGCACTCATGAAGAAGGAAGCATCCATAATCTACTCTACTCGAGTGGAAACATGATCATCCCTCTAAGACATGATCTAAACTCTGTATGTAATTGTAACAGGAGGTCAGGTTTGCATGAAGGTGCAAATGCCCAACTAGCTTCTTATCCAGCACCCATCATGTCTGAGTGCCTCACAAAATGATGTGTACCGTCCATATAATGATAGAGTTCACTTTTTCTCTCCCCTCTACTCTCCCGGGACTAGAATTTTTGTTGGCATTATTGTGGAAAGGGCAAGTCAAGAAAGTGGGTTTGCGTTTTGCTCTGCAGGTGCTGAGGTCCGTGGTCAGCCTAGGAACACAGGCAATGCCAGACTGGATCTGACAAATCCATCTAGTCCAGTATCTTCTCTCCAACAGTGATCAGTATCTGCTGCTTCAGAGGAAGTTGCCAGAAATCCTTCAGTAAAGTTTCTTCCCACCCCCATTCCTTAGAGCAGGGGTCAGCAACCTTTCAGAAGTGGTGTGCCGAGTCTTCATTTATTCACTCTAATTTAAGGTTTCGCGTGCCGGTAATACATTTTAACGTTTTTAAAAGGTCTCTTTCTATGAGTCTATATTATATAGCTAAACTATTGTTGTATGTAAAGTAAATAAGGTTTTTAAAATGTTTAAGAAGCTTCATTTAAAATTAAATTAAAATGCTGATCTTACGCCACCAGCCTGCTCAGCTCGCTGCCAGCCTGGGGTTCTGTTCACCTAGGCCAGCAGCGGGCTGAGTAGGGCCTGCGGCCGGGACCCCAGACCTGGGGGTGGGTGTTTCAGGGGTCAGAGCAGAGGGCAGAGGGCTGGGGGTGCAGGGCAGAAGGCTGGGGTGTGTGTGTGGGGAGGTTCAGGGATCAGGGCAGAGGGCTGGGGTGTGTGTGGGGG
>NW_020689050.1:0-3020 GCF_002925995.2 Terrapene triunguis | reverse complement strand
CATGAACACAAAACCTATCAGGTGTACACATGCAGAAAATACAATGAATACCCCTGAAGAAGAGCTCTGTGTGGCTTCAAAGCTTGTCTCTCTCACCCACAGAATTTGTTCCAATAAAAAAGATATTACATCATCCACCTTGTCTCTCTAATATCCCGGGACTGAGATGGCTACAACTACACTGCATACAACAAATAACACTGACATTTTCAAGTTGATGGCATAGTGAGAGGAAGTTCCTCTTCCCAAATTTTATAGAGAAAACTAAAGTACAGAAATCGGGGTCCAGAACAAATACAACTCCTTAGTGTACATTTTGAAAGGCTAAAAGGGTATTTTTTTCTGTCATGTTATTTCAATTGAGTTATCTGAACATGTCTGAAAAGCCACTTTAAGACACAGACTAACATGTCTGTAGTCATGTTAGCTGGCCATGTTGTACCCTAGATACCACCTTAGGCTAAAACATAGCCAGCGAACACAGTTTCAAATTTGGGGTGAAATCATGTTGAAGTCAAGTCTCAGCAACCTGTTTTACTTGTTATATAACAGGTAAAAGAATGATTTGCATGTACTTTATTTGGCAAAAGCTTGTTTGTAAATGGATGCAGGTAAAACAGAGCAGGAAACATACAATTCCCCCCCCCCCCCAAGGAGTACAGTCACAAATTTAATTGACGCATTATTTTTTTAATGAGCATCATCAGCATGGAAGCATATCCTCTGGAATGGTGGCCGAAGCATGGAAGGGGCATAAGCATGTTTAGCATATCTGGCATGTAAATACCTTGCCATGCCGGCTACAAAAGTGCCATGCAAACGCCTGTTCTCATTTTCAGGTGACGTAAATAAGAAGCAGGAAGTAGTATCTCCCATCAATGTAAACAAACTTGTTTGTCTTAACGATTGGCAGAATAAGAAGTAGGACTGAGTGGACTTGTAGGCTCTAAAGTTTTACACTATTTATGTTTGAGTGCAGTTATGTAACCAAAAAAAATCTGCATTTGTAAATTATACTTTCAAGATAAAGAGATTGCACTTCAGTACTTGCATGAGGTGGATTGAAAAATACTATTTCTTTTGTTTCTCATTTTTACAGTGCATATATTTGTAATAAAAAATAATAATATAAAGTGAGCACTGTGCACTTTGTATTCTGTGTTGTAATATTGAAATCAATATTGAAAATGTAGAAAAACATACAAAAATATTTAATACATTTCAATTGGTATTCTGTTGTTGCGATTAATCGTGATTAATTTTTTTGAGTTAATCGCGTGAGTTAACTGCAATTAATTGACAGCCCTATTATATATGAGATCTAATACCTTGCAGATGATGGTCCTTCCAACTTCAACACTTTTATTCATTTTTAGTAGGCTACCTTACTTTTTTAAGATGTAAAATCTTTACCAGCTGGTGAGATAGGAAGCTCTAAATACCTTCGCAAACAAGTCTAATACTTCATGCAAATGCTTTGTTCTCAAATTTTTTACACTGCTGCATTAAAGGTTTAATTCTTTTCAGTGGACTTTGGGTTAACCATTATATGTGGTCACACAGCTATTGCCAATTTTTGAATCCCTCTAAATGCGTCATATTCTGACTTCTCCACATCTGTCCTGTATTCCAAGTTGTTTGTTCAAGTTACAAGTTGGTCAGATTTTGTATCTAAGGCACCAATTACTATGTGAATATGGTCCAATTTCTTTTTAATGAGTGATTTCAGTAATGAACTTAGTTTCCCCTTTCTAGCATTAAAATGTATGTAAGCTAAAGAGGGATTGATTATTCTGAATTTGCACTTATAGTGATGGCATACCTTGACCTTTTGCAGTTCTGGATTTTGGTTGAATGCAATTGTGCTAGCCCAATTTCTTGCATTCACAGTGCCTAAAGAACATTTCTTTTTCTTTCTTTCTTTCTATCTACAGCTATAAGTATTTAAAAAACATAATTCTGAATTCTAGTTCCAAAGAAATGAACACAAAATAATGTTAAACAAATCAGGAGGAGAAGAGACAAAATTAGAGGGAGGGAAAGCTCAGTGGTTTGAGCATTAGCCTGCTAAACCCAGGGTTCTGAATTCAATCCTTGAGGGGGCCACTTAGGGATCTGGGGCAAAATCAGTACTTGGTCCTACTAGTGAAGGCAGGGGGCTGGACTTGATGACCTTCCAGGGTCCCTTCCAGCTCTATGAGATAGGTATATTTCCATAAAATATAGACTTGCCTCAATAATTTCTTTACATGCCCCACCCCCAACCTGCTTATCTCAGTCCTTTTCAAGACCATTGCTTTTTGTAGGGTCACATTCACTCCATAGTCCCGAACAATGAGATCCATTAGGGGGTGAGATTACAGCAGCACAAAAGTCAAAAAGAATGATTATTTACCTAGCAGTAACAGTTGCTCTTCAAGATGTCTTGTCCACATGGATTCCACTCTTGGTATGCATGCATACACTACATGCACACAAAATCTAATTCTATTGGCCAGCATTGTCTGTTGGGGCTGCACCTGTACGTTAGATGTCCTCATATCCCCTCACCTGAGGGCATAAAGAGAAGAATGGGTCTAACTGGCCCTCAGTTCCTTTGCCAATACAGAATCTCCAGTTTAATAGTGGGGAAGGAAGGTTGAAATGTGATGGGTGGCGCAGGGACCCTCCGGAGCTCCCAGCTGCCACAAGGGGTGAGGGGAGCTCCCACTTGCTGCAGGTGGCAGGGAACCCCCTGGAGCTTTCTGCTGTCACAGGAAGCAGGGTCCCCCCAGAGCTGCTCAGCCATTGTGTGTGGGGGGACCCCGGGGCTCTCACTCACTGAAGGGGCAGGGGACATGGAGTCCCAGCAGCAGTTGGTACTTAACCCACCCAGGGTCTGCTCTAGCTTTTTTGCTGCCCCAAGCAGCAAAAAAAGCGCCGCCCCAGAGCCCCCCAAGCCGAGCGGCCGCGCCGCCCCCCCCCAGCCGAGCGCCGCGCTGCCCCCCCGCCGAGCGCTGTCGGAACCCCCCCCGAGCGCT
>NW_020689049.1:0-1520 GCF_002925995.2 Terrapene triunguis | reverse complement strand
TTGACGGTGACCCAGGTCGATAGCTGGGAAGTTCAGAGAGGCCATTCATAGTGTGGCATGAAATCAGTGGGAAAGCTACATTGAGCAAAATAAAGGTGTCATTGGCCTTTGCAAACTCGGAACTGATCTGTCCTCTCAATCGACGGTACACGTTCACAAGGGCATGAAGCGCGCCATCGTGGTCAGGTGATCTATGAGAGTCAGTTCCATCCTGTGGCCATTTGAATCAGTGAAATTCCTGGCAATGGTTACCCATGGCCTGGGCAGGGTCTCCAGAGGCCTGAGATGCCAAGAAGTTTGGTGCGCGGTGCCTTGGTGAAAGCGCAGAAGTCACATGAGTCAAGCTAAGTCTGAATTTCAGCCCACATCTGGCACCACCAAATGAAGCAGGCCCTGGTGGTCATAGTAGATGCGTCTACTTCCATGATGAATGCTGAGCCTCCAAATAGGTGCAGTGGGGAAGGCAATTCTGAGCTGTTTGCAGGCTTGTTGGAACTTGGGTGACCAAACGAATGTGGCTGTTATGTGGAGGAGAGCTATCGTGGGGGTTACTGGCTCTGAGAACCCTGGGTGGAAGCAGCAGTAAAGCGGGTGAAGTCTAGGCAGCGCTGCTCTTCTTGAGGACTTCAAACTTCGTCCCATCTATGAGTGGCTTCCACTTTATTTGGATCAATCGTAACACCTTTTGGGGAGAGGATGTACCCCAAAACCTCTGAGGAGAGTTGGCTGGAGGTACACTTCTTCAATTCCGTGTTGAGACCATGCTGCCGAAACCTCTCCAGGTTCGGGTGTGGTGCATGTGGTGCTCTGGGTTCTCCAGAAAGAGAAGTCTGTCACCTGAATAGATGACACTGTGTGGATCCACTATGTCCCCAAATACATCACGTGTTGCAAGGTGAGGGGACCGTTAGTTCACTCAAATGGCATATCAGACAGTTAAAATGTCCATAGTGTGCTTTGAAATCTGTTTTCCATTTGTCCCCTGCCCAAATGAGTATTAGATTGGAAATCCTCGCAGATGAAGTTTCACGAACAACTTTGCAGATTTCCTGTGAGCCAACAATTGTGGGATTCACAGGAGGGGGTAATAGTTCCAAACGATCACTTTTTTCAGGGGCTGATTGACTAAAGAGAGGTGTAGTAGAGTCCCACATTTCTTCTTCCCAAAAAGGGCCTGGGCACCCGTGGGAAATGCATATTTGCTCATAAACTCTTAGGACCAGTTTTTAGAACTGTACGCAGGGAGAGCCACTAATTCTGGTTCCAACAATGTGTAAATACTGATGAAGGCAACTTTCAACCAAGGTTGTAGGTCAATAGTCATAGTACCAGTGCAGAGGTAACGAGTCTCCATTTCTTTCAAAGGTACCCATGTAATCCGGGCATTTATCAGGAATGCCGGGTGTCTGAGTGAAGAATGGTGGAACAGGTCCAGGGGCAGAGGCTGGTTAAAGGAACTCCAACATTTTCAGTCATTTCCATTGCACAATTCCAGTAGGGGCAGCATCGGGCCAGGCTCA
>NW_020689048.1:0-1120 GCF_002925995.2 Terrapene triunguis | reverse complement strand
GTGCCGACCCCACACGCAGACGGAGCAGAGTCCCCACAGGCAGGACATAGAGGCAGCAGTGAGGCAGGTTTGGGGAGGGGAGAAGGGGCAGATTGGAAAACAACTAAAAACAAACAAACCTGAGACCCTCTGGAAGGGACTGCCTCTGACTTCACGGGCTAACGAGAGGGGAGCAGAAATTGCCCTTGGTACTCAGGGTGTGGGGTTAGAACGGTCTCCCTCAAGTCACCATTCACCACTCTCAAGGCACAAGGAATTCACCTACCAAGCACTTCCAGACACACTTCAGGAGCTGTGAGAAGCCATACCAGGCCATGCTGTGGAACAGCGTCTTCAAATGAACTCACCTGAGAAACACTGCGCAGCGGAAGAGCGTCAGTTTACATCTCTGCAAGAGAAGGTGAGACCAAGAGGGTTCTCACTGAGAGAGGGATAGTCTGGGGGACATCAAACCTTCCCTGTCCCTTGTTCTCCTGCTTTTCCTGCTAGTGGAGATTCCTGTCATTTGTTCTACACCGGACTGTGCTCAGGAGAGGGAACTGAGACTTGGCTGGAGAGAGCCAGAGCCGTCCTGTCTTTGGATGGTTTGGGGCGGTTGCCCAGGGCCCTGTGCTTTGGGGGGGCCCTGCACTTCAGGGGGACACAGGACCTGGGCCATGCCGGGGCCAGCAGCAATACTCCTGGCCCCACTATGCTATGCCCCACCTCGCTGGCTCCCAGCATCGCTCGGGGGTGGAGCAGGGGTGGGGGCTTGGGTGGAGTGGGGGTGGGGGGTGGACGGAGGGGGGGTTGTCCCGGGCCCAGCACCCCCCGATGGACGGCCCTGGAAAGAGTCATAAGAGATCTCCACAACTCAGTCCTTCTGCGCAAAGAGACTGTATGAGAGCGTGAGTCAGCTTTGGGATCCAAAGAGTCTGACCAAAGGGGCCCCCAGATCAGGCTTCCCTCCACATCCCAGTTGGCCCAATGAAAGAGGGCAACGTCTGGTGAATGTTGGGAAGCTAGGACCTGGAGAAGGTCTCTCAGGAGCTCCAGGGAAGAAGGCAGGGCAGCTGCACCCACTTTCCAGAAGGCTGTGGGCAGATATCAGCTCCCTGAACCGAAGGGCACTTACAGATCT
>NW_020689047.1:0-2417 GCF_002925995.2 Terrapene triunguis | reverse complement strand
ACCCTGTGACATCCCTGGGGGGAGCCTGTGACATCACTAGAGAGGGAGGGGGGCCCCTGGGTGGTCTCACTTGGGGGGGGGCTGCAGCCATGTGGGGGGTGGGGGGCCGGGGAGAAGGAGGTGGCAGCCGCAGAGGGCTGGGCACCAGGAGCCTCCCCCTGCCGAGTGGCCCCTACAACCTCTGCGCCCCAGAAAGCCCCGCTCAGGGCCCCCCAATCACCACATTTCAGAAACGAATACATCTGTGGGTGTTGATTGGCCGCCTGGTTTCTGAGCCGTTTCCACGTTTTTCTCCACCGCCGGCGGGGCCAACATACGCCTCTTTTAACGATGAACGCTGTGATTGTCGCAGGGTAACGGGAGTCCGGGAGCAGGGACTTTAAAGAAAATACCAGCTATTGCGAGACTCGTTAAAATCATGAGTGTTGTCAACACTGCCATGGCCCTATGAGGGACTGGGTCGCTGAGATCATTTACTGTCCCAGTCACCCTCCTCGTTGCTGCTTCAAACCCACGCTTGGCCTTTAACATCTCCGCCCTCCTCTGCTTATCCACCCTCGTTCTTTGCTGCTTTGCCACCTCCCTTCCGTCTCCCGCCACAGCTGGGCATTGTGCTGGCTTTCTCCACGTCGCCAGCTCTCACCATGTTATTTGCCTCAGAGAGTCATTTCATTTGGAGCCTCACCATATTTGATATTGTACGTAAAGCTCCAGGTCCCGGTGACGCGATTACATGAGAACCTCAGCTAATATTGAAAACCAAAGTAAGTTTCTAGCCCTCCTGGTTGTTGGGTAAAGCTTGAAAATGTGACCCAAGTGCAAACTAACATTTGGGGTTGGCACTGCTGCCCGCTGCACAGGGCAAATTTCACCTGTATCGGCTGACTTTGGCCATGCATGGCATGATGAGCTTTTAAAAAATAGCAAATTCTTAGCTTTTTTTTTGTGTCCGAAGAAGCACAAAGGATTATGGGGTGTGGGATCAAAGTCAAAGTCAAGTAGTTCCGGAGTTGCAGGTGAAACGAGATTGAGGAAGATCGCCTAAAGCACTGGGATGAGGACCAGGGTCGACAACTTTGCTCCTCGGGCACAGTGGAATTTTCTCCCACAAGGATAAGACTTGTGTGTGCAGGAGACAGAGCGTCCTTGGGGGCTGGCCTGAGCCTGGAACAAACACCCACCGGTACTAAGGACCCTCACAAACCGTTTTCTGCCCCCAGTGCAAGGTGAACTTCTTCAACCTGCCTTAACTGGCTTAATCGCAGAACAGCACGTACCTATTAAAAACCCAGCGGCCTATGAAACCAAATTGCTCACTACACACACAGTCTCCCCCTGGGGAGAAGATGAGAGAGTGAACCAGGTTAGTTAGTCACATTGCTTAATGCCCCACGGGAAGGCACTCAAATACTATGGTACTGAAGGTGAGATAAGAACCTCTACAGAACAAAACATAGGAGTAAATGTGTGAGCATCAGAGATCTCTTGGGCCATTGTTATAATCCACTCTCTGACTCCCTGTGACTGGGAGCAAGTAAATCACTTAAGTCACACTTTTCAAAAATAGCTAGTGACATTGTATTTGTATTTGGGCGTCCAACATGAGACATGATTCTGAGCCTCTGTAGTTCCCATTGCCTTCAGCTGCAGCATCTCTGAAATTCAAGTCCTAGGTGTCTTGAGTTGGACACCCAAGATCAGAGACCACATTTGAAAATATTGGCCCTAACTTTTGTGAACCTTGGTGGACCTAGCTGTAAAACAAGAATAATAGCTGGCGCTTTGGTGAGTTACAAATGCAGCTAAAGAAAATGACTGAGTTCTCCCCTGGTGAAACTTTGTAATCATTTTATTCAAGCAAAGATAACCTGTGCTTTCCTGATGTGATTCCGTCTATCTGGGGTTTTGCATTATGGCAGCCCCTGGGGTTCTCATCCTGTTTGGAGCCCCACTGTGCTAAATGTTATACAGACCTCTAGTGAAAGAAAGTTCCTGCCCCAAAGAAATTACAGCCTTTGGCCCCAGTCCTCTAACTGCCTGCACATGGGCAGACCCCCTACGCCTTCATGGTACCCCGCTAACTTCAGTCCGTAGTCTGCCCATGTAGAGCTCATTGCAGGATCGGGGCCTTAGTGGAAGGCAAGACAAGACATAACAGATGGGTGAATCATAGGGTTAGAAGGGACCGCAAGGGTCATCTAGTCTAACTCCCTGCCAAGGTACAGGACTTGTTGTGTCTAAACCATCCAAGACCGATGGCTCCAGACTCTTTATAAAAACCTCCAGTGAAGGAGATTCCATGACTTCCCTAGGCAGTTTGTTCCATTGTCCTACTGTTCTTACAGGTAGGAGGTGTATCCTGAGATTTAATCGAAATCTGCTGTGCTGTAGTTTGAACCCATTGCCTCTTGTCCTGC
>NW_020689046.1:0-2373 GCF_002925995.2 Terrapene triunguis | reverse complement strand
CCCTCCCGGGACCCCTGCCCCTAACTGCCCCTTGGGATCCCACCCCCATCTAAGCCTCCCTTCTCCTTGTCCCCAACTGATCCCTCCTGAGACACCCCCCCCAACTTCCCCCCCAGGACTCCACCCCCTACCTGTCCCCTGACAAACCCCCGGGACTCCCATGCCTATCCAACCGCTGCCTATCCAACCGCTATCCCTTGACTGCCCCCCCAAACCCCTGACCCATCTATCTGCCCCTTCTCCCTGCCCCTGACAGCCCCCCGAACCTCCGCCCCATCCAACCCCCCAGCCCCTTTACCGTGCCACTCAGACCCCCCCCACCAGCACCTGCCTTCCAGTGCTCAAGCTCAGTTTGGGCAGCTGTTACTTCATTTCTCCCAAATCAACTATACTGATCCACTGTAACTTGATGTAGAAAAAGTAGGATAAAATTGAGCAAGAAATGCTTCCCAGTGGTTATTAGGACTGGAATTGCTATTTTCAACAGCCATTGCCTTTTTTGTTTGTTTGTTTAAAAGGAAGACAGTGATATTGCATTGGCAAATTCCCCATAGAAAGAAAGAGTGGAAGAAAAGAATAATAAAGGCACCTCAACTTTTCCTCATTTATGTAGGACAGTCTTATAATATGCATCTAGATATCCTCCAATCACACAAGCTGAAAATCGTTCCACTTTACTGCAGTTCTGTAACCATATGGGAACCAATCCTGTCTGTGTTCTGTGCACATCCAAAATTCCTGCTGAATGACCTGCCGTGGGAGTGAGTTACCAGTGACCCAGGGCTGCGGCGGAAGGAGGGGGCAGCTGGGGGTGGGAGGGAGCCCAGGGCTGGGGCGGCAGGAGGTGTGTGTGGGGGGGGGGAGAGCCCAGGGCGGGGGCAGCAGGGGGGTGCGGCGAGGAGCCCAGGGCTGGGACTGAGGGGCAGCCAAAATTTTTTTTGCTTGGGGCGGCAAAAAACCTAGAGTGGGTGTGTGTGTGTGTGTGTGTGTGTGTGTGTGTGTGTCAGTCACAAGGTTATTCCAAGGGGGGGTTGCTTTACTGCTATCCTTACTTCTGCGCTGCTGCCAGCAGCGCTGCCTTCAGAGCTGGGTGTCCAGAGAGCAGCAGCTGCTGGCCGGGAGCCCAGCTCTGAAGGCAGAGCTGCTGCCAGCAGCAGTGCAGAAGTAAGAATGGCCTGGTATGGTATTGCCACCCTTACTTCTGCGCTGCTGCCTGCAGAGTTGGGCCCTCGGTCTGCAGCCGCCGCTCTGGTACGGTATTGCCACCCCTACTTCTGCGGTGCTGCTGGCGGGGCACCGCCTTCAGAGCTAGGTGGCCGAACAACAGCCACCGCTCTTTGGCTGCCCAGCTCTGAAGGCAGCAGCACAGAAGTAAAGGTGGCAATACCGCGACCCTCCCAAAAATAACCTTGTGACCCCCCTGCAACGCCCTTTTGGGGCAAAAATGAGGAGGTTAGTTAAACAGAAGGGAAAAGGTACAGTGACTAGAGTGAAATCCCTGCAAGCTGCATGGACACTTTTCAAAGACACCATAATAGAGTCCCAACTTAAATGTATACCCCAAATTAAAAAACACAGTAAAAGAACTAAAAAAGAGCCACCGTGGCTTAACAGCCATGTAAAAGAAGCAGTGAGAGATAAAAAGGCATCTTTTAAAAAGTGGAAGTCAAATCCTAGTGAGGTAAATAGAAAGGAGCATAAACGCTGCCAAATTAAGTGTAAAAATGTAATAAGAAAAGCCAAAAAGGAGTTTGAAGAACAGCTAGCTAAAAACTCAAAAGGTAATAAAAATGTTTTAAGTACATCAGAAGCAGGAAGCCTGCTAAACAACCAGTGGGGCCCCTGGATGATCGAGATACAAAAGGAGCACTTAAAGATGATAAACTCATTGTGGAGAAACTAAATGAATTCTTTGCTTCAGTCTTCATGGCTGAGGATGTTAGGGAGATTCCCAAACCTGAGCCATCCTTTGTAGGTGACAAATCTGAGGAACTGTCACAGATTTGAAGTGTCATTAGAGGAGGTTTTGGACTTAATTGATAAACTTAACAGTGACAAGTCACCGGGACCAGATGGCATTCACCCAAGAGTTCTGAAAGAACTCAAATGTGAAATTACGGAACTATTAACTATGGTTTGTAACCTGTCCTTTAAATCAGCTTCTGTACCCAATGACTGGAACAAAGCTAATGTAACGCCAATATTTAAAAAGGGCTCTAGAGGTGATCCTGGCAATTACAGACCAGTCGGTCTAACGTCAGTACCAGGAAAATTAGTTGAAACAACAGTAAAGAATAAAATTGTCAGACACATAGAAGAACATAAATTGTTGGGCACAAGTCCACATGGTTTCTGTAAAGGGAAATCGTGTCT
>NW_020689045.1:4977-8263 GCF_002925995.2 Terrapene triunguis | reverse complement strand
GCTGGGGCGGGTTAGACAGCAATAGGATAGACATAGACTGGAGGGGATGGGGAAGAAGGGTCTTTGACTACTAGAGACCACTCCATTCAGGAGCCCGGAATAGACCCAGGATTCCTGAGTTTCACTGTTCCTCTTCTGTCAGCAGATATCTGTGAAACCCAGTGGCAAAAAAAGTGTCTCATCCCCCAATAGAGCTGATCTATCACATATAGGATGACAACCTACTGCCTCTGCCATCACTTACTCCATTAACTCAAGTGGCAGAAGTCTGTGCAGTGGATCTAAAGGTTCATCGGCAGGGTTGGAGCCATGCGAGTTTCATGATGATTCCACATGACAGAATTTCTGGGGCAGTTCAGTTTTGACTTTTACAAAAAAAACCTGGGGAAATGCATACAGAAATAGGGTGACCAGATGCCTAAATAGGGGAATCTCAAGCAGGAGTAGAGAGGTTATTTTATCTCTGTATTTGGCACTGGTGCAACCACTGCTGGAATACTGTGTCCAGTTCTGGGGTGCACAATTTAAGAAGGATATTGATAAATTGGAGAGTGTTCAAAGAAGAGTCACAAGACCGATTAAGGGATTATAAAACATGCCATATAGTGATCAACTGAAGGACCTCAATCTATTTAGCTTAACAAAAAGAAGGTTAAGAAGTGACTTGGTTATAGACTGTAAGTATCTACCTGGGGAACAAATAGTTAATAATGGGCAGTTCAGTCTAGCAGAGAAAGATAGAGCATGAGCCAACGGTTGGAAGTTGCAGCTAGACAAATTTAGACTGGATTGAAGGCATACCTTTTCAATGGTGAGAGTAATTAACGATTAACAATATACTAAGGGTCATGGTGTTTTTCTAAAAGCTATCCTCTAGGAATTATTTTGGGAAAGTTCTATGTCTGTGCTATACAGGCAGTGAGACCAGGTGATCACCGGATCTCTTCTGGCTTTATAATCTCAGAACTAGGTATCAATTCACATGCAAAATTCTCATTGAATTCAATAGGTGTCCTTGCCCTGTGGCTTGTGGTGTGGGCTGCAGCAGGGGCCGTACAACCCCTCTCGCAGCTTCCTAGGGCCCCCTCTCACAGCTTCCTAGGGCCCCCTCTCATGGCTCTGTGCACCTGTGTCTGTCATTGTCGTCCTCTCCCCTCCCCCCACCCCGCTCGCCTATGTGTCCTGATATTTCACTCTTGCGATCTGGTCACCCTACGTCTCAAACATGCGGCCCGCGGGCGGGCAAACTACACCTGCAGGAATGCACCCCTCGAGCCCCGCGCCACCTGGCATCACGTCCCTGCTCCGTCCGTGTGTTGCCCTGGCTTCCAGGCACGCCCCCCCCCCCGCAGCTCCCATTGGCCGGGAACGGGGTACCGCGGCCAATCGGAGTTTCGGGGGAGGTACATAGAGGAGCCGCAACAAGCGTGTGGAGCCCTGTGTCCCCCTTCCCCAGGGGCCGCAGGGACATGGTTCCAGCTACTTCCCGGGGCTGGGGCTGGCAGCCTGCCCTGGCCCCGGCCCCGGTGTGCCCTGCTGCCACCCTGGAGCCCAAAGCCTTCCTGCACCCTGCACCCCAACTCCCTGTCCTGAGCCCCCTGCTGCACCCCACACCCCAACCCCCTGCCCTGAGCCCCCTGCTGCATCCCACACCCCTTCTGCACCCCAATCCCCTGCCCTGAGCCCCCTGCCTGAACCCCAACCCCCTGCTGCACCCCAACTCCCTGCCCTGAGCCCCTTGCCTGCACCTCAACCCCCTGCCCTGAGCCCCCTGCTGCATCCCACACCCCTTCTGCATCCTGAGCCCCCTGCCTGCACCCCAACCCCCTGCTGCACCTCAACTCCCTGCCCTGAGCCCCTGCCGCACCCTCATGCCCCCTCTGGGGGCAGGGAGGGGACAGAGTTGGGGTGGGGAACTTCGGGGAAGGGGTTGGAATGGGGGCAGGGAAGGGATGGGGTGGGGGCAGGGCCGGGGGCAGTGAGGGGTGTGTGTCAGTGATGTGGCCCTCGGGCCAATGAACTAGCCCTCATGTTGCCCTCGTGGTCATTTGAGTTTGAGACCCCTGCTTTATACTGTCTGTCTTCCCTCCCCTGACACCACTGAACCCCTCTCCCCCCCCCTCCCCCCCGCCAACACTGGACTGCCAAGCTGCCCCTCTTCGCCTCTGCTCTTTCCCAGGCTTCCTTGTACCAAGGCACTTAAAAACAAAAACGCTGAAAAGGAAACAAGCTAAAGAGAAACTGCTGAGCTTCAGTTCATTTGCAAATTTGACACCATCAGCTCAGGATTAAACAAAGACTGAATGGCTAGCCAACTACAAAAGCAGTTTTTCCTCCCTTGTTGGTATTCACACCTCAACTACTAGAAGAGGGCCTCATCCTCCCCATTGAACTAACCTTGTTATCTCGACTGATTCTTGCCTGCATATTTATATCTGCCTCTGGAAATTTCCACTACATTCATCTGATGAAGTGGGTATTCACCCATGAAAGCTTATGTTCCAATACGTCTGTTAGTCTATAAGGTGCCACAGGACTCTTTGTTGCTTTTTACAGATCCAGACTAACCGGTTAACCCTCTGATAGCTAATATAATGAAGCATCCTGTAGGATGGCAAGCAGAGGCGCGGCCTGTGTCGGTTCTGTACAGCAAAGCCATTGCCTGTGCATTTGTGAGCAAACTGTGCAGAGAGCTTAATTCTTCCCTTAAAATATATGGAATAAAAAAGAGGAGCAAATAAATGGAAACACCAATACATCTTTCACACAGGAATTCTCGAGTTAAAGGTCTTTCTGTGAGGACTGTAAAATAAATGTTTCACTTCAGTGTTAAAGGGACACTTACAATTTAAGTGTCATACTCACCTGATTTCTTTTACCTCTGCTGTTACAAGTAACACCTATGATTATTATAATAAAAAGATTACAGAAGAAATATTTCCCTCTATTTACAGTTTGTTTTATGTTATGTATTTATCTGTACTTTATGTATAGTCAATTGCGTTGTTCTTTTTGTGTATTGTTACCAGATTTGCCTGTTACTTTAGGGTACGCTCATTTATTAGGATTACTCTTCTGGGGGGGGGGGGTGTCTGTAATTCTATCAATGTACTGCTTGTGTCACTTTTATTCTCATATGGAGCTCTACTTCTCCCTTCTGCAAATTCCCTCCCAATAGAGCTATCCTGCAGAACCTAGGTTCCCCAGGGCTGGGTTCTTCCAGCCCCAGAATCAGAAGAACACACACACACACACACACACACACACACACACACACACACACACA
>NW_020689045.1:0-4967 GCF_002925995.2 Terrapene triunguis | reverse complement strand
CACACACACACACACACACACACACACACACACACACACACACACACTAACAGAGCGCGTCTGAGAAGACCGAGTTAATCAGCACTCCCAAGCTGACCCCTTATATATCCCTGGACTCAATAGGCTGGGTCAAGAAGCACTTCCAAGCTGTCACCCTCATATGCCGTTGGACTCAGCAGCCTGGGTCGAACAGCATCTCCAAGCTGTCACCCTCATATGCCATGGGCACTGCACTGGAATAGAGTACGCCTGAGCAGGCTGGTTCGAGCAGCACTTCCAAGCTGCCACCCTCATATGCTCCAAGTTCAGCACGTCCCTATCCCCACTTTCACATTGCAATTGTTCTGGTAGTAACCCACTTGATGAACAAACCCTACAGGATTTTTGGGCGCTGCGGGGCTCTTTAGCTTAGGTATGAGAAGCGTTGCTGCAGAGAGAGAGAGAAAGAGAGAAAGCAACCAGCTTAACCATGAAAGTTATTTATTGCCAGGTAATAACCATATGAGGGGAGCCAAACAAACAAAACAGTTACAATATTAAATCTAACTTAAATTTAATTATAAAAGTCAGGTTTAGAAAACGATAACTGATCACACAAGTCAGGGTCAGAAGACTATACCAAGAGAGAGAGATGGGTTCTCACCACTCCGTGAAGCTTGAATCAATCAGGGTTCCCAGGTGGTGGGGGTAGCTGAGGGTCCGGAGTGCTGGAGACAGGCAGAGCCCCCAGCATGATCAGTAAGGAGAAGATGAAGTCCCAATGGAACTGATGCAGAGTTTGGATCCAGGCATCAGAACACCTACTTGAGTATGGGAAGGGGTTTCTGTAGGGAAAGAACAATGGTTCAAGGGAGAACACTAGGTTTGTTTATGGGTAAACTGATGGCTCAAGGGAATACACCAAAGTTGTTTTGTCCAGGCAAGACAATAGGAACTCATTATTTCTGGCTATGGACGGTGTTCCTTCGGGGGAGCTCACAATGTGATTAGGCAGCTTCAGTATTTTGGATACCAATAAAGGATTATTACTAGAATTGGTCTGATAACTACTGAGCTGGGTGTGCGCAGGCGTGGGTTCATTAACATCTGGAGCAGAGATTCCCCATCATGCAGTGCTCCCCTGCTTTTCCAGTCCCAGAGTTCCGTGCGTTTCTTGCCTTGGAATTTCTGTTCTCCATTCTGTATGCTAATAGGGATGCCTCCCTGTCCCATCTTCGATACAGCTGAGGTTAGGGGAGTTTCCTTAATCCTGTCACCCTTGTCCAGAGGGGTTTACGTGTATCTTCCACTGCCTTTTCATTGCTTTTTGTAAGTCTTTCTTCTGATCAGGTTTGGTTCAAGCAGAAGGGTAGGTCTTTCGTGAGTCAGACAGGCTGGGTACTGTGCCCTGGTTCCCCAAGAACACAGAGCTGATATTTAACAGTATTTAGTTATTTAGATTTTTATTTCTGTTCAATAAAAAAGTGCCAATCCAACATTCTGGGTCCCTTGGCAATCATTTAAAAATTTACATATAAATAGACAGACCCATCAGTTACCCCAAGATCAAGTCAGAAAACCCAGAACACCATAAACATAATAAAAATAATTAGTCTCCTCCCAGATTCCTACAGAGTGTGGCAGCCCTTCCCATCACCTACTGCAGTAAGGGATAAAAGGTGGTCTTTGTAGCATGCCCTGAAAATCAACAAAGTCAAGATGCTAGCGACCAAGAGAGAGATTTGGGGTCCAGAGGAAAATGCCTTGCTAGCCTCCCCGTTTTTTATACCAGTGGGGATCCAGCTCAGGTGGAAGCAATGATTTTATTATTTTGTATTAAGTTTAAAGGATAACTTAGCAGTCCCACTGAAGGTAAAAGATTTATACGATTGTATTGAATGGATTTTCAAACTTAGCCACTGGCCCATATGCAGAAGTTAATGGTTTAGTTAATGAATTCACAGGGAAACATTCAAATATTTTTAAAATGTTTTGTAATATGGTGGAACTCTGATTTTATTAATGTCTCCAAAGCCACCCAAACCTTCATAAAATCAGGAACCCTCTGATTAGGAGCTGCAGAAGAAAAGGGAACCAGCTTCCCCAAGGTCAGCAAGTTCATTAGGACTTAAGGCCTGATCTACATACAGTTTTTTGTTCCCATAATACCACTTTGGTTAGTGGTGTGATTGTTCACTAATATAATTATGCCACTACAACCCTTAGTTATACCAGTATAAAAATGGTTAAAATGGTATAGCTTATTCATCTTCTCATACAGGATTAAGCTATACAGTTGTAAGCAGTTTTATACCAGTATAATGACGTGCATGCTAAGTGGGCTGTACCATTTAACTATACCAGTATAATATAGTACCTTTTTTTGTGTAGACAAGGCTTGTGCTTTATAGATTGGCTTAAGTACTTTGCTGAACTAGGGCCTAAGTCATGCTCCAGTGGTTTCCAGAGTCACACATTTATAATAGTGTCAAACTTGCAGCATATAATTTCTGGAGACCATTTTAGGCCATGTCCATGCTGGAGAAATTTACCAAAAAAACAGTGTTGCCACTAGTTCAGCTGTACTAATGTTACCTGCTGCAGGTTTAATTGATAGTAAAAATGCCAGAAGCCACTGGATCCTTGCCTACACTAGGGCTGACACTAGAACATGTGCAACTGAACCATTTGTAGCACTAGTGGCAATATTTTGGTAACATTTCCTAGTATAGATAGCGGTTGAAATATTCTCTGCTAATTTATATACCAGAATCTTAATGGGCATATCACCATAACATCTTATAATAATCATCAGAGCCTATATCTGTGTACATGCAACTTTTTGCTGACAAAGCTTTGAGGCTCAATCCAGTTTACCTGGGAATTCAGGTTGAAAGAGTCATACACCAGTGTGGGAATTTCATAGTTAAAAAAATAAAAATTAAGCACAATATACAGGGAGATATATGATTGGCTCTGTTAGGGCTAATTCCTGCTGTGATGCCCACTGTCTGCTGTTAAACTTGAACCATTAGAATCTTAGCTCAGAATTCTAAATTACATCTGTTTGACTTTCTTGTCCTATCATCTGTGCTTCATTAAAATATAATTCAGGTGATATTTACCTTTCTAAGATTTAAAATAATTCTATAACATTTCCCCATTAGTTGTTGTTATTATTATATGTTGCTGAGGATAGTGATACCAGTCAGCTCTGTCTTCTTGGGGAACCAGGGCACAGTATCTAGCCTGTCTGACTCATGAAAGACACACACACCCCCACCAGACTCTGCTTGAACCAAAACCGATCAGAGAGCAGTGAAGGGCGCTGGGAGACACACCTAGACCCCTCCTGACAAGGGTGACAAGATTAAGACATCTCCATTTGCATACAGAATGGAGAGCAGAGACAACTTCCCTATCCTCATCTGCATGAAAGATAGGCCAAGGATTAGCATACAGAATGAAGAACAGAGAACGGCACTGAACTCTGGGACCAGAAAAGCAAGGAAGCACTGTATCATGGGAATCTCTGCTCCAGATGTTAATGAACATACACCTGCCCACACCCAGCTCAGCAGTTATCAGACCAATTCTAGTAATAAATCCTTGATTGATATCCAAAATACTGAAGCAGCCTAGCTGCATTGTGAGCTCCCTGGAAGAAAACACCACCCATAGCCAAGAGTGATCAGCTCCTATTGTCTAGCCTAAAGAAAACCCTTGAGTCATCAGTTTACCCATAAACAAATCTAGTGTTCTCCCTTGAAACACTGTTGTTTCTCTACAAAAACCCTTACCTATGTTCAAGTAAGTGTTCTGATGCTTAGATCCAAACTATGCATCAGTTCCACTGGGACTCCATCTTCTCCTGACTGATCGTGCTGGGGGCTCTGCCTGTCTCCAGCACTCAGGACCCTGAGCTACCACCATCACCTGGGAACCCCGACCAGTTCAAGCCTCATGGAGTGGGTGAGATCCCCTTCTTACTCTCTTTGTTTTCCTTTCTACCTTAGGTATTAACCTTTAATAATGTATATTATGTTGGTTTGGGCTCTCCTTGTCTAGTTATCACTATTATTCAATAAATAACTTTTATGGTTAAGCTGGTTGCTTCTCTCTCTCTTGCTGAACTTTACTCTTTTGTGTTTTTAGCTTCCCCCATTTACTCTACAGCAACGCTTCTTTTACCTAAGCTAAAGATCCCTGCAGCACCCAAAATACTGTGGCATAGGCGCCGACTCCGTGGTGCTCCGCACCCACGGAAAAAAATTGGTGGGTACTGAGCACCCACCGGCAGCTCCCTGTGGCCCCGCCCTGCCCCCCTGCTTCAGCTCACCTCCGCCTCCGCCTCCTCCGCGAGTGCGCCGCCACGTCCTGCTTCTCCTTCCTCCCAGCCCTTGCACCGCGACACAGCTGATTCACGGGGCAGGGAGGTATGGGGGAGGAGGGGGAACACCGTGCGCTGGGGGAAGAGGCGGGGCCGGCGCGGGGATTTGGGGAAGGGATCCAGTAGGGGCAGGGAGGGGGCGGAGTTAGGGCAGGGACCTTGGGGATGGGGTTGGAATGGGGGCGGGGATGGGGTGGAGTTGGGGCAGGGCCAGGGGCAGGGAAAGGGCCGGGGGGGAGCGGGCATCCACCGGCGCCGAAGAAAGTTGGCGCCGCTGACTGTGGGGTTTGCTCATCAAGTATGTTACTACCAGTACAATTGTGATGTGAGAGTGGGGATAGGGACATGCTGAATCTGGGACACATAAGTGTGGCAGCTTGAAAGTGCTGCTTGACCCAGTCCATTGAGCCCAGAGGCACATAACTGGGGGCAGCTTGAAAGTGCTGCTTCATCCAGCCCATTGAGTCCAGGGACAGATAAGGGGTCAGCTTGAAAGTGTTGATTGACCCGGTCTGCTCAGACTTGCTCTGTTAGTGTGTGTGTGTGTAGGGTTACCATACGTCCGGATTTTCCCGGACATGTCCGGCTTTTGGGGATT
>NW_020689044.1:0-4139 GCF_002925995.2 Terrapene triunguis | reverse complement strand
CTTCTGTTAGTCTTAAAGGTGCCACAGGACCCTCTGTTGCATTTCTAATGGGACATCTTGGGACAAAAAAAATCCCAACTCATGCAACTGAAAGAGAAACTCGGACCACCACCTTGATTTCCAAAATGTAAGCAGCATGAGAGTGCACTGTCTGGAAACCTGTCAGTGAGATATGAACATTATATAAGGAATAAATATCACCAATAGCAAACTATTCTAATTATGTTTAGAAAGCCAAAATGACAGGAAATTACTTGTAATTCTTGTTCTCCAAAAGTGACCCATATCTGTGAAGAGAATGCCCCACATCCTTGATTTAGCAATGGCACTTTAAAAATACATTCAGAGCACGAACCCAACAGTGGGGAATCCAGTGTGAACATCTATCTTAACATCACAGCTTTCCATTAGTTTTAAGCATAAATGCCATAATTTTCAAACGTGGATATTTAAAGTTAAGAATCTGAACAGAAGTGACTGGATATTTAGAGGTGCTGAGCTCTAGATGCAGCTCCCACTGACCTAAAGTTGTTGGTGCTCAATACCTCTGGAAGAAAAGTCAGGCCTTGTATTTAGGTACCTTAATTTGGAATCAAGTGCTAAATTTTGGGAATCTAAGTTTGAAAAATTTAGCCAAAGTATTTTATGAACTAAACTGAAATATCACAACAGTCTGCTTGCTCTTTTTATAAAAAGGAGTTGCAATTTTAATTGAAAACTACTGAAAAAGTTTCTAGGAGATGTGTGTTTTGGATAATACTGTCTATATAAAGTAACCATAGCACATGTCTGTACCCTCACCCCATGGAAAACTGAGGAGAAAAGGAATAAATCAAACTTTTAGTATTTAAAGACGTGAAAAAGGCAGTAAGTGAAAAGTGGAAAGGATAGAAGAATCGGTCAGTGACAACTTACTCATGGGACACACAAAGCTCTGGACAGAGTGACTCCTGGAAGACAGCTGGTTGGAAATTTTCTGATGAAACTTAGTTTCACCAGAAAATGCCAATTAACGGAAGTGAAATGCTTTGCTGAATCTATTACAGGGGCTCTCAGGGCTGGTAGGCTCCCCATTCTGAAGTAGTAACACTGGGAGCCCCAGCTGGGGCTAGGACTCTTAGGGTTGCTAACCTCCCTGCTCTGTGACAGCAGCCTTTGGAGCCCAGGCTGAAATTGATATTCTTGTCAGCTTCACCTCAACTATGCAATGGGTAAACTCACAAGAATGTCAATTTCCCATATTTCTATTCTGGAACACCCTATTTCGTTGTTTTTATTAAATGAAATTTTCAGAGTGACTTCAGTTTGCAAAAAATTTCAGTAAAATCTGATTCCATTCCAAAATACTAAAATTTTCTTGCAAACCAAAACCCCACATTTTGGCCACCCCATCATGGAATTCTCATAGATAAAAGCTTGCCTACATAGTTTTTCCAAGTGTCTGTAAGAATTAAATTAATGACTTTCTGGCAAAAAGTTGAGTGAACGTGTGAACTATTACCTGCTGATTCATTTGGATCAACAGCACCAAAGCATGCAAGTGAGCTGGAGATGCAGGATTACCTAAATTACTTCCTTCTCAATGCTATCAATCAACCGTGAGCTAAGCTGTTCATAGGGCAGCAGAAAACGGGCATGGTGGTACAAGGAAAAAGCACACGGTGACTGACAAGGGCATCATTGATGGTGAGGGAGTAAATCAAGAAAGAGAAAGACGGGGAGAGACGGCACTGATGGCAGTTATAATGAGGGACAGGAAAAACGAGTAAGAAGAAGAAAGTAGGTTGTGGCAGAAAGCATTACGGGGAAAAGCAACAATGATCATGCATCCTCTCCTGTAGTCTTAAGTGTTGGTCATCATGCCCTTCTCTCCTAAGGGGAAAAAAAACAATAGCATCTAAAAGCTTCTAATGATATGCTCTGATCATAAACTCATGTGCTAGCATGTATTAATGTGGCACTAATGATCTAGAAACAAACAGCATATCTGAAGAAAAAAGGAATGAATTTTTGGGGAAAGGCTCCTACAGAAAATTAAACACTTGTAAATTTATATTAATATTTGCAAAACTCAAACCTTCTAAATCTTGTTTAGTTACTTTAAAATCTACAGCAGCAGGAAGTCTGAGTGAGGTAGAGAATGAGTGGATGTCACTGTCCTTCTCCACTGCCCGAAGTCTTGCAGTAGCTACCACAAATACCAGCTCACAAAAGGCTATGAGGAAAAGGGGAGTAACATCCACTATATGAAGTTGTACATAAATAGAAAATAGGATTAATTTTGTGATTTATTTACAGTGCTAATCTTAACAATGGTCTACTATAAAATACTACCAGAATATCTTACAGACCAGCTTCAGCAGGCAACCTTTGGTAGAGCTCCTTCACCTCTTCATGTTTGATTTTGCCTCTGACCACGCTTTGTTTACGCATATCTGCCATTTCGTTACACCACTCTTCAAACTTGCAGTTATCCCGTTCGACGAGCTCCTGCAGAAAAGCTATGGAGAAAGAAAGAAAGAAAGCAGAAGTACTAGCTACCACTAATCTTACTCTGCCTTTTAAAAAAAAAAAAAAAAAGATGGCCAAAATTAAAGTCAATTATGCCAATTTTCCCAGTGAACAGTAATATCCAATGGTAACAACCACCGAGCTTAAAGGTTTCCTCACACAAATAATGAAATACGGAGTCTTTCTAGAAGTCAAGTGCCTGGATATTCCTTCTCACCAATATTTACATGTCAGTATTTGTGCCCATATGGGTAATTCAATGTAAAGGAGACATGGGACGCAAATGATTTAATACTGCCCAACGGAGTTTACTATGGAGGACGTGATACCTGCAGTGTTTTAGAATAAAAATCTTTGGTGCATGACAAATAAATACTTTTCACATGTTTGAAATGATTATCAATAATGTACCACAATATGTTGTTAAACACACTAAGGAAAAAAGCAGCAAGAGTTTTTGTACAGCTGTAATGGTGAAAGGCTGCAGACTGTGAGTCCACCAGGCTGTTTCAGGGATGTCCCTACTTCTCTTTGAGGCCCCTGGTTCCATTTCCTTGCCTCCCACTCATCTCAGCAACCCACAGGTCCCCTAGCTGTTCCTCTCTATTTCTTTGGAGCAATCGTTCTTCCTACTGAGATGCAGAAAATCTGGGTCTTCAGTCCCAGTAGCACACCAGAATCCTTAATGCCACCTACCAGAGAGGCCAGCAAGAAGGATTTGGGGGCACGTATGAAATCTTAGTGATCCAGGTTCTACATGGTTTAGTGATAAGCGCAGAAAACTGTTAAGAACTCCTGTGGATTAAAGGAAACAGGCAGGGAAACTGAAAGGCTGCTGATTCAAGTGAAAGGGGAGGGTGACTGGAAGTTTTAGTGTCACCAGTGAAATAAAATAGGATACTTCACAAGAAGAAATGGAAACTGTGGGAATGACAGGAATTCACACATAAAGGGGGAAGGAAAGGGAGGAAAAATAAGTGAGGGTGTGCAATAACAGGCCTAACACAAAACAGATGTAGCAGTCAATTAATAGTGAAAAGAGGACAAAGGAGAAAGGACAGAAGATCACCTACATCCTTACAGTAATGGTACAAAGAAGGTGCAAAACATTTCCTGTGAAATTTTCTTCTACATTTAGAATTTAAGAACTAAGCTGTCTGGGAAACGTTAACTCAGAAGTATTTTTCATTTTACCATCATGACAGGTGCTACACAAATCTCATAGAATGTTCTTAATTTTAACCTTGATGCTAAAAAAATTGTTTGTTTCTGGGACAATGTGTTTAGTTCAATACATTCAGCTTTATCCTTTCACTTTTACAGTTAACTTAGCAGTCAGCATGGCATGGTAGCTAGAGCAAGAGGCCATGACTCAGGTGACCCCAGGTGTATTCCTGCTATCTGTAGGACCTGCTGTGAGGCCCAGGGCAAGTCAATTCACTCCAACACCTTACTTCCCCCGCCCGCTAAAACAGGACTAACACCTCCATGCCTAGTGCCCCAGGAAGATTAATTACTATTCATATATATCAGAGGGGTAGCCGTGTTAGTCTGGATCTGTAAAAAGCAACAGAGAGTCTTGTGGCACCTTTAAGACTAACAGATGTATTGGAGCATAAGCTTTCGTG
>NW_020689043.1:0-1965 GCF_002925995.2 Terrapene triunguis | reverse complement strand
ATTCAATGAGAATTTTGCATGTGAATTGATGTACCTAGTTCTGAGATTATAAAGCCGGAAGGGATCCGGTGATCACCTGGTCTCACCGCCTGTATAGCACAGACATAGAACTTTCCCAAAATAATTCCTAGAGGATAGCTTTTAGAAAAAAGCTTTTAGAAAAACACCATAACCCTTAGTATATTGTTAATCGTTAATTACTCTCACCATTGAAAAGGTATGCCTTATATCCAGTCTGAATTTGTCTAGCTGCAACTTCCAACCGTTGGCTCATGCTCTACCTTTCTCTGCTAGACTGAAGTGCCCATTATTAACTATTTGTTCCCCATGTAGATACTTACAGTCTATAACCAAGTCACTTCTTAACCTTCTTTTTCTTAAGCTAAATAGATTAAGGTCCTTGAGTCGATCACTATAAGGCATGTTTTATAATCCTTTAATCAGTCTTGTGACTCTTCTCTGGACACTCTCCAATTTATCAATATCCTTCTTAAATTGTGCACACCAGAACTGGACACAGGATTCCAGCAGTGGTTGCACCAGTGCCAAATACAGAGATAAAATAACCTCTCTACTCCTGCTTGAGATTCCCCTATTTAGGCATCTGGTCACCCTATTTCTGTATGCATTTCCCCAGGTTTTTTTGTAAAAATCAAAACTGAACTGCTCCAGAAATCTGGCATGTGGAATCACCGTGAAACTCGCATGGCTCCAACCCTGCCGATGAACCTTTAGATCCACTGCACAGACTTCTGCCACTTGAGCTAATGGAATAAGTGATGGCAGAGGCAGTAGGTTGTCATCCTATATGTGATAGATCAGCTCTATAGGGGGATGAGACACTGTTTTTGCCACTGGGTTTCACAGATATCTGCTGACAGAAGAGGAACTGTGAAACTCAGGAATCCTGGGTCTATTCCAGGCTCCTGAATGGAGTGGTCTCTAGTAGTCAAAGACCCTCCTTCCCCATCCCCTCCAGTGTATGTCTATCCTATTGCTGTCTAACCCGCCCCAGCTCCTCATCTGATTTCAACTGCCCCCCACTACCGCTCTGGATTCCTTGTCCCAGTTTCCTGGTCCTGTCTCACTCTCCTCTCTCCCCGCCCCCATCCCTCAGATGGGATGTTCGTTCCAGACTGGCAAAATTATAAGGCTTCCCAACATTTCAACACTTCCCATTCTAAATTTTCGGTTGCTTAACTATAGGCTAGCTCTGCCTACAACAAAGCATATTCAGAACCTTTGATTAAAGGGATTATAAGTGTAGCAACCTCCATCATAGCTAGTCACCAGAGATTGAACCTGAGCCATCCAGACTTAAAAGCATGAGCTTCTACTACTTGAGTTCAAGATATAACTCCCTTAGCTGGTAGCTATACAGTTATCCTCTAAAAATCCACCACAGGAGGGCACAAAACACATGTTGGACAGTGAATTACAAAAGTGCCAAATATTATTATTAGACCTGCAATACTTTTCACATTGAACATCAGCGGGGGATAAACCGGGAGTTTAAGAATATTTGGAAAACAATTTTAGAATAACATTCAGTGCTGTGGTTTAAAAGAAAAAAAACCTGTTAAAACTCATAACTTAGCAGTATTCAGTGTTTGAAAAAAAAACAATTTTTAGGAGCTATGGGATACAAGTTAAGAATGTTGAAACAGGAAGATATTATGCTTAGTTACCACTTGGGTAAGGCAGCGTGCAATGTAATACTTTCAAGATTTCACTGTAATGTTTTACAATATATAGCAGCGCAATGCTGATTCCATTGATATTGTTGAGCAATTCATGCTGATTTTATTTCAGCCCACATCTTAATAGTTTTGAATACTGTAGATCACAATTTTCAGCTCAGTTGGTCTGAACATGCAGAGCTTTAAAACTGCTATGCTCTAAACTGTATATTAACTACAATTTTATAAACCTGCATGTCAGAGAACTGTGTGCCACTACTACTAG
>NW_020689042.1:0-1525 GCF_002925995.2 Terrapene triunguis | reverse complement strand
CCCCCCCTGCTAGAGCCGCCTCCCTGCCCAACCTGGGTGGGGTTGGAGAAGGGGCTTCTGAGAACTTGAGCTGTGGTTTGGAGGTGGAACAGCTGTGAAGGGCACTGAGGGGGAGGTAGCAGGAGCTAACCCTACAAGGAGGGGGGTTGGCACTGGAGGTTACTAGAAAGGACAAGAAGACTCCATTCTGGGCTTCAGGAGGTGAATTCGTCCCTCAGTGGTGGGCAGGTGCTGGGTGGAAATACTGCTGGTTCCAGGTGCCCTTAATTCCCCCTGATTCCTCGGGGCGTTTGAGTCTCTGACAGGTTCTCGTTCCCTTGCAGCAGGAGGACGCCACGGCCAAAGTGATGCACCAGCTCCGCATCATCCGGCACTTGCGCCAGGTGCCTGAGACACTGCAGGGGCTGTGCCTCTGAGGCCATCAGCAACTCCCGCTCCCTGCTGCAGGTACTGCTCCGGCTCACTGTAAATGGGGAGCTAGTGGAAGGGGAAATGGAGCCCCCTGGCACTCACTAAAAGGGAAAGTGGTGGATTCTCCATCTCTTGATGTCATTGAATGAAGACTAGATGTCTTTCTGGAATGTGTGTGCCCAAAAAGTAACTATTGTACTATACAGGAAGCCTATGATATGCAGGGGGTTAGATGAGATGCTCTAAAGGTCTCTTCTGGCCATAAAGTCTACTAATTTTGGAAACACTGAGTGTAACATTGGGAGCAGCCTCTGATGTTGTACTGTCTAGCCGGCTTGCTTCCTAGAATGAACAGGCATTGAGTGGGGTGATCCACAGAGAGTAGCTCAAACCTTCAAAGTGTCAGGCCAGCAGCAGGACATTAGCACTTCAGGAGATGGGTGTGTGTGGCAGTGACATCACAAAGGCCTTTTGCAGGACCTCAGCCTATTGGTCAAAGGTGGTGGGGAGGTGGTGACCTCACAGAGAGATGCTGACATGAGCCAGGCAGGATGGGGCGCAGAGCCAGGAAAACCTCGTAGACCCCTGTGGCTTAGCTTCAGCAATTCTCCTTCTCGAGGTCTCTCTTTGAGAGAGTATTAGGGTTCACGTAGGTGAGTGCGTGGAGGAACCTCTTTTGAGTTTTCTCCTTTCCTTTTACCGATTTTACTAGAAAACAGACGTCCCTGTTTAGAAGGTAAGAACCTCGGAGAGGTTTGTAACCTGTTCAGTCTGATCCATCTGGTGCCAGCTGAATTCTAGGCATGGAAAACACTAGTTCAAGGTGGCAGAATTTTATAGCCCACCTGGGATTTTGTCCCGTAGAATCACTGGGGACATTCGGGTTTGTCCTTTTCATTTACCTTTTCCTCCATCCCTCCTTCCTTTCTCTTCATCTCTTACTTCTTTTGTCCTTTCTCCTGTTCCCCTCCCACCACCAGGAGTTGTGTGTGTGTGTGTGTGTGTGTGTGTGTTGCTGGGGGTGCTCTTCACCTCCCCTTGTGGGAAGTTCATCCAAAACTGTGGGGTTGAAATAGTGCTTGGACTCCACTGACACTAGATGCTGCCATCCTGT
>NW_020689041.1:0-2320 GCF_002925995.2 Terrapene triunguis | reverse complement strand
TTACATCAGAAATTGTCTAAATGGTGTCAAGTATCAGAGGGGTAGCCGTGTTAGTCTGGGTCTGTAAAAAGCGACAAAGAGTCCTGTGGCACCTTATAGACCAACAGACATATTGGAGCATAAATGTCTAAATCGTGTAGATTCTGGGAGGTGATTTCTGTGGTTTTTTCAGGCATTTCCCCAATAGATTGAAGATTAGGAACATTTTTCCCATAGTGAAGTTGATGTGTATTGCATGTTTTGTGAAAACAGAAAAAAGAACAAACTCATGACAGAAAAATGTAATCCATTACACATGAAGGATAAAGCCTATGGGCCTGGTTTTTCTTTTTGTTTTCTTCTTTTTGTTTTGTTTTGTTATTTTTTAGTTACCCCATTATAAAACCATTGACTCGTTTAGAGTAATATCAGAGTTATACAGTATAAGTGATACTAGAATCAGGCTTTCTGAAATTATTAAATACCTGGAGGGGTTCACATAAACTTTGATCACCTTTTTAAAGGGAAAACATTACCCACTTGCCAGCACACAGGTATACAGGGAGACTTACAAGTAAAAGAGAGCCATCTGCAGACGATTGTCCTGGTTCATGGGAGTCATCAAGATTCCAAACCACCATTAATGGCTCACACTTTGCATAATTACAATAGGCCCTCAGAGTTATATTTCATCTTTCTAGTTTCAGATACATGAGTGGTACATTTATACAAATAGGATGACCACACTCAGTAGATTATAAGCTTTGTAATGATACCTTACAAGAGACCTTTTGCATGAAGCATATTCCAGTTACATTATATGTAACTCATTAGCATATTTTCATAAAATCATATAGAGTGCAACATCACACAATGGATTTGGCCTGATGTGAGGGGTTCTCTCCAGATGCTGTTTTTAAACCGGTCTCAGAAAATAGCTCACGAACAAGAGAAGCGGCTAATCAAACCTGAGAGTGACAAATGGTGAACACTTGGGTTTCTGGAATGGCAAAGAACCCTTACCATGGGCTTGGGTGCCATGAGGGTTCTCTAAGAGACGGGATGCATCACCAAGTTAAGGGCTCCAGAGAAACTGGCCAATATTTTCAAACTTTAGGATGCCTGAATTTCAGCCCCTAAACCCACTTTTAAGCAACTAACTAAAAGTGACCTGATTTCCATAGGTGCTGAGCACTCAAAACTCCTAGTGAAATCAACAGGAGCTGTGGGTGCTCAGCTCCTCTTCAAATCAGACCACTTATAAGTTATTTAGGTGCCTAATTTAAGGCATCTAATTTTCAAAATGTAACCAAAGCCTATTTCATGCCGTTACAGGATGAGTTTTGCTAATAGCAGATATCACTGACTAAAAATCCAACACAAACGGTGAATCAATGGGAATGATGTCATAAAAGGATGACATATCCCCTCTGGCTTGGGTAACAAATGAAGTAGCTGATAGAATCATAGAATATCAGGGTTGGAAGGGACCTCAGGAGGTATCTAGTCCAACCCCCTGCTCATGGCAGGACCAATCCCCAACTAAATCATCCCTGCCAGGGCTTTGTCAAGCCTAACCTTAAAAACCTCTAAGGATGGAGATTCCACCACCTCCCTAGGGAACCCAGTCCAGTGCTTCACCACCCTCCTAGTGAAATAGTGTTTCCTAATATCCAACCTAGACCTCCCCCACTGCAACTTGAGACCATTGCTCCTTGTTCTGTCATCTGCCACCACTGAGAACAGCCGAGCTCCATCCTCTTTGGAACCCCCCTTTCAGGTAGTTGAAAGCAGCTATCAAATCCCCCCTCACTCTTCTCTTCTGTAGACTAAATAAGCCCAGTTCCCTCAGCCAATCCTCATACGTCATATGCCCCAGCCCCCTAATCATTTTCCTTCCCCTCCGCTGGACTCTCTCCAATTTGTCCACATCCTTTCTGTAGTGAGGGGCCCCAAACTGGACACAATACTCCAGGTGTGGCCTCACCAGTGCCGAATAGAGGGGAATGATCACCTCCCTCGATCTGCTGGCAATGCTCCTACTAATGCAGCCCAATATGCCGTTAGCCTTCTTGGCAACAAGGGCACACTGCTGACTCAAATCCAGCTTCTTGTGCATTGTAATCCTCAGATCCCTTTCTGCAGAACTGCTGCTTAGCCAGTCAGTCCCCAGCCTGTAGCAGGGCATGGGATTCTTCCGTCCAAAATGCAGGACTCTGCACTTGTGCTTGTTGAACCTCATCAGATTTTTTTTGGCCCAATCCCAATTTGTGTAGGTCACTCTGGACCCTATCCCTACCCTCCAGGGTATCTACCTCTCCCCCCAGCTTAGTGTCATCTG
>NW_020689040.1:0-2009 GCF_002925995.2 Terrapene triunguis | reverse complement strand
GAGATGGTGGCAGCGGACCAGAGCTAAGCTGGTAGATAAGCTTAGAAGTTTTCATGCAGGCCCCTACATTTGTACCCTAAAGTTCAAAGTGGGGATACAGCCTTGACATGGTGGCAGCTGTGGGATCGTTTTAATCCAAAAGCCAGTAAGAGATTTTTTTTTTCTTCTAGCTGCTTGGAAAGCAGAGCTGAAGGTAGATGCATATCTTATCTCTCCTTGCCTGAAGGCAGAGGTGTTAAGTTTTTTTAACAAGGGGCTTTGTTAAGAGAAGGGTTCAATCAGTGAGCAAACTTTGAACTGGTAAAGGTAATTTACAAGCTGAATTTTTTTTTTTTTCTTTTTACATCCTCGGAAGTAGCTAGTTAGAAAGTCTCTGTTAACTCAGCAGCACTCAGCAGGAGCCTGAGCTAAGTACATCCCAGTTTCAGTCAACTGCAGAGGGTGTGACCCAGCACAAGAAAACAGGAAAATGACTACCAAAGAAGCAGCTAACAAACTAGAACTGGCCAGACTAGAAGCAGAAGAAAATGAGAAAAAACATCAGAGACTGCTTGAAATTAAAAAAACTCGAGGAAAAAGCCAAACAGGAGGCCCATGAAAGAGAAGAAAAAGCCAAACAGGAGGCCCATAAAAGAGAGATGGAGCTGAAAGAAAAAGAGATGGAACTGGAAGCAGCAAGGACTAGGCAGGATGCATCAGACCATCCTAACAACTCCTCTCCAGGTACCACTTCCCATCCCAGGAAATTTCCCACCTACAAGGCAGGCGATGATACTGAGGCCTTCTTAGAAAATTTTGAAAGGGCCTGCCTTGGATACAGCATCCCTCCAGACCAGTACATGGTAGAGCTGAGACCGCAGCTCAGTGGACCCTTAGCAGAGGTGGCGGCTGAAATGCCTAAGGAACACATGAACAGTTATGAACTTTTTAAAAACAAGGCCAGACTCAGAATGGGGCTAACACCCGAGCATGCCCGTCGGCGGTTCAGAGCCCTAAGGTGGAAACCAGATGTGTCATTTACCCGGCATGCCTACCACATTGACAAAAATTGTGATGCCTGGGTATCAGGAGCAAATGTTAAATCTCTGGAAGATCTGCTTTCCCTAGTAAAAATGGAGCAGTTTTTAGAGGGTGTTCCTGAGGAAATAGAAAGGTACATCCTAGATAGAAAGCCCAAAACTGTAACCGAGGCGGGGGAGATTGGAGCCAAATGGGTGGAGGTGACAGAAAAGAAAAAAACTAGTAGCAGTTGGAGCGAATATCAGAAGGGGCAAGCCGAAACAAAACCTTATCACCGGGGACAACCCAAGGCCCCACCCACATCCCAAGGGAAACCCCAGACGCCTTCTCACCCCACCCCACCAGTCTCCACCAACCAACATCGCCCCGGTGATACCTTAGCAGGGCGATGTTTTAAATGTAATGAACTGGGGCATATAAAGGCTCACTGCCCCAAGAACCCCAACCGATTACAGTTCATTACACCCCAGTCACACCAAAGATCCCCAGACCCAGATGCCTCTCTCATACCCTCGGAGCGAAGGGAAACCTTGAGAGTGGGCGGAAAGAAGGTTATCGCTTGGAGGGATACTGGGGCACAAGTGTCAACTATCCACCAATCCCTAGTGGACCCCAAACTCATCAACCCGGAGGCTACAGTGACAATTCAACCCTTCGTGTCACAGTCTGTAACCTTGCCTACAGCCCAGTTGCATGTCCAGTACAAGGGCTGGGCAGGAATGTGGACTTTTGCAGTCTATGACAATTATCCCATCCCCATGCTGCTGGGGGAAGACTTGGCCAACCATGTGAAGCTAGCCAAGAGGGTGGGAATAGTCACCCGCAGCCAGGCTAAGCAAGCTTTCACCCCCATCCCTGTTCCTGAGCCGTCCACCAGAGCCCCGTCGGTGTTACCGGAGACCCAAACACAGGTGGTGGAACCGGATCCCCTGCCAACGACTGCAACAGCCGTAGTGGATCCAATCCCAGAGACCCAGCCAAAGCCAGTC
>NW_020689039.1:906-2616 GCF_002925995.2 Terrapene triunguis | reverse complement strand
TGAGAACGAAAATGATGCTTAAAATTGTTGATTGGCTCTAGTTTTCATAGGGTTACCATATTGCAGTCCTGGAAAAAGAGGACACTCCAAGGGGCCCCGGCTCCGCCCCAACTCCACCCCCGGCCCTGCCCCAACTCCGCCCCTTCCCCGCCCCAACCCCGCCCCTTCCCCAAAGTCCCTGCCCCGACTCCGCCCCTCCCCTGAACACTCCGCCCCCTACTCTTCCCCCTCCCCTGCTTCCCGCGAATCAAATGTTCAGAGAACAGAGTGGTCTCTAGTAGTCAAAGACCCTTCTTCCCCATCCCCTCCAGTCTATGTCTATCCTATTGCTGTCTAACCCGCCCCAGCTCCGCATCTGATTTCAACTGCCCCCCACTACCGCTCTGGATTCCTTGTCCCAGTTTCCTGGTCCTGTCTCACTCTCCTCTCTCCCCGCCCCCATCCCTCAGATGGGATGTTCGTTCCAGATTGGCAAAATTATAAGGCTTCCCAACATTTCAACACTTCCCAGTCTAAATTTTCGGTTGCTTAACTATAGGCTAGTTCTGCCTACAACAAAGCATATTCAGAACCTCTGATTAAAGGGATTATAAGTGTAGCAACCTCCATCATAACTAGTCACCAAAGATTGAACCCGAGCCATCCAGACTTAAAAGCATGAGCTTCTACTACTTGAGTTCAAGCTATAACTCCCTTAGCTGGTAGCTATACAGTTATCCTCTAAAAATCCACCACAGGAGGGCACAAAACACATGTTGGACAGTGAATTACAAAAGTGCCAAATATTATTATTAGACCTGCAATACTTTTCACAATGAACATCAGCGGGGGATAAACTGGGAGTTTAAGAATATTTGGAAAACAATTTTAGAATAACATTCAGTGCTGTGGTTTAAAAGAAAAAAAACCTGTTAAAACTCATAACTTAGCAGCATTCAGTGTTTGAAAAAAAACAACTTCTAGGAGGGATACAAGTTAAGAATGTTGAAACAGGAAGATGTTATGCTTAGTTACCACTTGGGCAAGGCGGCGTGCTATGTAATACTTGCAAGATTTCACTGTAATGTTTTACAATATATAGCAGCGCAATGCTGATTCCATTGATATTGTTGAGCAATTCATGCTGATTTTATTTCAGCCCACATCTTAATAGTTTTGAATACAAGATCACAATTTTCAGCTCAGTTGGTCTGAACATGCAGAGCTTTAAAATTGCTATACTCTAAACTGTATATTAACTACAATTTTATAAACCTGCATGTCAGAGAACTGTGTGCCACTACTACTAGACAGTGGCACAAGGCAATTCAGTGTGAATCACAGAAATGTAGGACTGGAAGGGACATCAACAGGTCATCTAGTCAAACCCCTGCACTGAGGCAGGACTGAGTAATAACAACTAGACCATCCTTGATAGGTGTTTGTCTAACCTCTTAAAAAACTCCAATGACTGCTATTCCATAACCTCTCTAGGTAATTTGTCCAGTGCTTAACTACCTTTACAGTTAGGAAGTTTTTCCTAATGTCTAACCTAACTCTCCCTTGCTACAATTTAAGCCCATTGCTTCTTTTTCATGCATGTCCTGAGTGGGACGGGGGTGGGTCCAGGCAGTGGGATTGGGGGGAGGGAGGTCGAGGGAGTTGATGGGTGTGTGGGGATGGTCCGGGGGAAGCAGGGTGGAGGAACTGAGGGGGACAGGACTGGGACTG
>NW_020689039.1:0-806 GCF_002925995.2 Terrapene triunguis | reverse complement strand
GGGGAGGCTGAGGGAACAGGGTCAGGGTGGGGGCTGGGGGCAGTGGGTCGGGTGAGATGATGGGGGGAGGGGAGGGACTGTGGGGGAGGCAGAGGGAACAGGGTCAGGGGGGCTGAGGGCAGTGGATTGAGAGTGGGGGGCACAAGGGGGCCTGCGGGGGAGGCTGAGGGAACAGGGTCAGTGTGGGGCCTGAGGGCAGTGGGGCTGAGGGGAGCCCCCCAGAGGGACCTGCCGGGGGGCCAGGTGAGTCCAGCAGTGCTTACCTGGAGCGGCTCCCAGGAAGCATCCAGCAGGCAGGTCCCTCCCAGTCCTTTTGGCTCCTTCCTACGGTTGGGTCGGGTCGAGGGGAGGGGGGCAGGGGCGGGGGGGGTCTCTCTGCCCGAGTCTACAAGCCCCGCCCCGCTGCAGCACGCAGGGGAGTGAGACCTCCCTGCCTCTCTGTGTGCCAGGGCAGGGGGAGGGCTGCGCTCTGCAGGCTCCTGCCGGCCAGGCGGGGGGCCCCTTGGGCTGGCGCCGCCGTGCCGGGAGCTCTCAGCTGCGCGCTGCCCCAGGGCCCAGGGAGGAAAGGTGAGTGGCGCCGGCGGCGCCGGCTTGCCGCGGTTCCCCCAGCGCGGCTGCCCTGTCCTCACTTTTGGGTCTTTAAATAGCCGTCCGGGGGGAAATCCCGGACATTTTTAGCTTTTTACAAATTCCCCCCGGACGGCTATTTAAAGACCCAAAAGCCGGACATGTCCGGGGAAACCCGGACATATGGTAACCCTAGTTTTCAAGATATGCTATTGGGTCAGTATATACGACCCTTGACT
>NW_020689038.1:9972-12182 GCF_002925995.2 Terrapene triunguis | reverse complement strand
GGTCTAGACAGTATTTGGTCCTGCCATGCGGGCAGGGGACTGGACTCAATGACCTCTCGAGGTCCCTTCCAGTCCTAGAATCTATGATATTGGTATAGAAAATTATTAATTGCTAATATTTAGCCAATAAATTTTGGTATTTTTTTTACTAAATTATTCACATGCTTTTGTCCTTATTCAGCCACTCAGTGAATAAGTTATTCATTTTTTGCCAACTGTCAAAATAGTTAATTTGTGAATAAATTTTCTGTTATTCATTGTCTGTTACTCTAGGTAGTAAACTGGTTCTGCATCTGAGAAGAACCAAAAGGACAAGATAAAACATCTTGGATACACTTTATCATTTAACACCATTCAAGTCAATGGGCCCCACATCCCTTCATTTTCACCCATTTTACTTAACTAAGGTTACTTCTGATTTATACCAGTGTACAAGAGATCAGAATCAGGCTCATAGTCTTTTTTCCCCCTCTTCATCCTAACTTCCGTGCTGTTTGTCTGCTCCCATGTCCACCCTTCTTCATCCACCCAATTTTCTCTGGCTATTAGTTTATTCCTTGGGTTCGTTGTGAGGTGCAAGTCTTGGGTTTGTTTCTTCAACCATCTGAGAGTGCACCCTTAGTTTACTAACCCATGGAGAGGCTTGTTGCTGCTCGAAGGTAGCTTTGTAATTTTACAGTTCATTTAAAAAGAACTTCTGAAAGACAATTTTGTGAGGATTTATGAACTGTATCGCTCTACCCTTAAAAGTAGCTCCTCCTAAAAGGATGCTAGAAAAGAGTAAACAGGCTGGATCATCCACATTCTGGAAATATACGCACTGCTCTCCGGTTCCTGCAAACACATGCTATAACCAAATGCCGCAGTCTGTTCTTAAAGGGACACTTCCCATTTCTATGGTTATTTAATAATAATGCACTTATTAGCAAAAATAGAAATCAAGCAATATAACAAATATTCAAACAATAATCAAATTTATCTCTAAATGCAGTTTTACAATCAAAAGCCAGTTCAACTAATTACATTTATTCCAGAATCCTTGCACAAGGATCTTTTCACAACTGATATATATTTGTTGTTGCCAGGGCCGGCTCCAGGCACCAAGCACCCAAGCTGGTGCTTGGGGCGGCACCTGGAGGGGGGCGGCGCGGCGCTCCGGCTGCCGGGGAGAGTGGGGCCACAGCCGGGCTCGCCGCCCTCCCCCCGGCGCTCTGGCCGCCCTCCCCCCGCGCCCTCCCCCCGGCCTTGGGCGGCAAAAAAGCCAGAGCCGGCCCTGGTTGTTGCTTTTTCACCACTTGTTCTCTTTGTACAGTTCCTTGGACTGAATAGTCCCTCTAACACCCCTTCCTGTATTCCAGAAACTCAGTTGTCCTTTCAGAAGCAGTTAATGGCCTAACTGCCATTTTCCACTCACTTTCTTTTATAAAAAATAGTTTGGCCTATTTACCAGCTCCCAGTTCCGTTTTTACACTAGAAAGCAGGTTGAAAATGGCTGCACATACACTGTTGCTCCAAGAGGAGCTTATCTTTAGAGGAGGAGACAGTTTAAACTGTGACTTTTTCTCCTCCAGGCCCTCAATTCTCTCCTTCTTCCAAGTAAGTGACTGACTTCATCTCCCCTCCTCATAAGCGTCTTATTTTGGCTCAGGCATGAGCTTACTTGACAGAAACATTTGTGCTCTGTCTACACTCCAGCAACAGATGTCAATAATACTGTCACAAGCCCATCCCACTGACAGAAAGGCTAACAAATATTCCTGCACTCACGCCCCTCTAGTGAGGTGCATGTGCAGAACGTGTTCCACCTAGAGAAGGGAGCTGAAAAAGGTGAAACTTCCCCCAGAGAAGGGGGAAGTTTTCCCAGGAGAAGAGGCTGTGCTGCTAGTGAGCTCCAGTATCAAGGGGAGTTAAGCCTGAGGTGGGGGCTAGCCTTTCCGTCCTTCCCCGCTCCCCCCTTGTTTGGGGACAGGCTGATACCACAAGCCTGATACAGGCCAGGGGCCCTGGAAGGCTGCTCCCAACCAATGACCAATGGTGGGATCTGGGGAGCACCACCAGGGACTAGAAATAATTGGACCCCAGGAGTGAGCAGAACTCCCTGGCAAAACTAGGGGGTTGGGGTGTGGGAGGGGGTGCGGGCCGGTGTTCGGGCCGCACTCCCTGGAGTGGGGGTTCTCATAGGGGGGAAGAGACTCAAAGACACTATGGCT
>NW_020689038.1:0-9962 GCF_002925995.2 Terrapene triunguis | reverse complement strand
TCAAAGACACTATGGCTAAGTAGGGTTGCCAGGCGTCTGGTTTTTGACTGGAAGGCCCTGTTAAAAAGGGATCCTGGCGGCTCTGGTCAGCACCACTGACTGGGCCATTAAAAGTCCGGTCGGCAGTGCAGCGGGGCTAAGGCAGGCTCCCTGGCTGCGTGTGGCTCTCGGAAGCGGCCCAGCATATCCGGCTCCTAGGCACAGGGACAGCCACTAGGGCAATGTGAGCTGTCCCTGCCCGAACACCGGCTCCGCAGCTCCCATTGGCTGGGAACTGCAGCCAATGGGAGCTGCGGGGGAGGCGTCTGCAGATGGGGGCAGCGTGCAGAGCTGCCTGGCTACTCCTTCACCTAGGAGCCAGAGGGAAATGCTGGCTGCTTCCAGGAGCCACCTGAGATAAGCGCCACCCAAACGGAGCCCGCACCCCTAACCCCCTCCTGCACCCCTGCCCCAGCCCTGAGCCCCCTCCCACACCCAAACTCCCTCCGAGAGCCCACACCCTGAACCCTCTCCTGCACTCTTGCCCCAGCCCTGAGTCCCCTCCTGTACCCAAACTCCTTTCTGGAGCCCGCACCCCCTCCCACACCCCAACCCCCTACCCCAGCCCTGAGCCCCCTCCTGCACCCAAACTCCCTCCCAGAGCCTGCCCCCCCTGCATGCCAAACCCCTCAGCCCCAGCCCAGAGCACCCTCCTGCACCCCAAACCCCTCATCCCCGGTTGCACACCAGAGCCCGCACCCCCAGCCAGAGCACTCACCCCAATCCCCTGCCCCAGCTCGGAGCCCCCTCCCACACTTTGAACCCCTAATTTCTGGCCCCACCCTGGAGCCCACACACTCACCCCCTTGCGCACCCCAACACCCTGCCCAGTCTAGTGAAAATGAGCGAATGAGTGAGGGTGAGGGAGAACGAGCAATGGGGTGGGGGATGGAGGGAGTGGGGGCAGGGCCTCGGAGAAGGGGCTGGGCCTGGCAGGGCCTCAGGAAGAGGCATGACAGGGGGCAGGGCAAGGGTGTTCGGTTTTCTGCAATCAGAAAGTTGGCAACCCTACGGCTAAGCCCAGGCAGAGGGTTGACCTACTACACTGGGCTACGTGCCTGCTAAGTATACTTACACATTTTTCTTGGGGGCTCGATCCAGCTCCTCTTGATGTCAATGACTTGGGTAGGAGCAGGATCAGGCCCCTTGTTCAGCTGTGTTTACCATCACACCCACGCAAACCTCCCCAACTGTCAAACAGCACAGATAATCAAAACAACACGAAATCTGTTGAATTCAAAAGCATCTGTGACAAGGTCTGTCTCACTTATCGTTGTTGTTGTTTCAACTGCAAAAATATCCTCTACCTCCAAACCAATTTCTGATGGTTCTGTCTATAACCGACTCCCTTCTTTCCTCTTTGTAACTGCGTAATGTGACTTCCTTAACTAAGCCCAAGCTAGACAAATGTACTGTGAATTCCCGTCTCTTGTGCCCTACCCTTCTGGAAGTGCAGCACTCTGCACCCAGCAGGTGTTCCTACCACACTGACTGTAATGAAGATATATTTTTAGAATTGCAAATGAATTCAGGGGTTTCAATAGGATCATAAAGGACTCTCATTTGATCCAACAGCTGCAAAAGAAAACATAACCATATGCCGGTGTGTGAACCCCCTGCGGGAGTGTCTACACTGATCATTTTGTTAAAATCGTCCAGCATTGCCAGAACAATAGCGCGGCCCCAGTCTTGGGAACAGTAGTGGAGACTGGCCACTGGTATCTTAATTACAGTGTCATATAAACTTGTGCAAAGCAGGTCTGCATGAGCTGCCAGTGGCTGGCTGTGCCTGGGTGGTTGAGCGAAGTGAGGCCCTCTGCTTAACTTGATGGTATTTCTCTGTCTGGCTTTCTGTGTGTAATGTAACTGTTGAACACTGCATCCGAGGTGTGCAACTCTCTAGTCTACTAGGACTCCTGCTAGGAGCTGCTGAGGGCAGCAGAGGAAGGTTATTAATCTGCTTAGTGTAGCAAAGGGTTGTCTTTGTGTTGCTGAAGGAAAGTCCTTTGTTGCCACACTACTACTGTCGCTATACCCACCACACTAGTCTGCTTTATTATGTCTGGCAGATTTGGACACATGCAATACATTGTAGCTGAACAATTTGTACAACCCCTTAAAAGGCTACATACAAAGCTTAATTCAATCTCAACGGTTTTACACCAGGATAACTCAGAATTGCTCCTGATTTAACACACACATTATTGAGAGCAGACTCTTGCTTGCTTTATGTACATAGCACACAAGCCCTTTCTGAACATGTTAATCTCACCTGAGGTTTGGCTCACTATTATCTGCATTCTTCTAGACTCTTTTTGATTGTTTTTCCAGACACATACCCCACTGTAATGTATCCCACTCGATAGTGCTCAGAAAGCTGGCTTTAATAAAAACCTTGCTGTCTAATATACACTTCTTCCTGGCAAGGCCACATTTATATTATTTCTCTTTTATGTGTCTTTAAAAATACCCCTCAGTGTTCTACTTTCCAATGATCTCCTATATTGGATTTTCCTTCTCTCCTCTGCCCCATTTCCCCCCCTCACGCTTTACCAAGGTTGAATTCATGGAGCTATGGAACTTTGCGTTAAGTGCTTCTTTGTTCCATTCTGGCAGCCAGTGATTGCTGGGGAATAAGGAAGTCCAGGTCACATTCCCTTTCCCATGGCCATACTGCTGTCTGGAAGGAATGTTCACCAAGGTGGATTATTCCCGTGGCCAGGTAGGGCAGAAGCAGGGGCGAGGTTTTCAGAAATACCTCAGTGAATTAGGAGCACAAACTTTCAATGGGACACCTGCATGTAAGTCCTTTAGGTACTATTGAAAATCCCACCCCGGTCCTCAATGAGCAGTGTCTCTTCCTTCCAAACGTAAAGCCAGCCCAAAGATATAATTGCACTACCTTTTTCTAGTTGTAGAAACTGAAGCTGGAAGACATGAAGGGCCTTTTCAAAGGCTCGGTGAAGATTGTGATGCTGTCTAAATATTTCATTTTACACCCACTCTGTCTTTGAACATTGTTGTTTTTTGAACGGGCTTGGCCATAAATACACCACCACAAGACTTTGATGCTGCAATTCTCCTTTGTCTCAAATCATAAATCCGTGCTGGAATAATCTAGCAAAATGAAACAGTGACGTGTGTCTTTGTAATATAAATAAGCTGGGTCTGCAGAGAGAAGTAGGTCAGGAGCATAAGCAGGTGTACTGCAGAATCAAAGGTACGTAACATTACTTGACCAGAAGCAATGAGTCTCTTTCTGTTAGCTGTTAACCAAATCCATCAACAGTTAACTGCTAGAATTATTAAGGGATCATACAGTTTATTTTAAAACAGACTGGTTAGCAATTGGTGATATACTTAACGTTCATATATACTTATGAAGTGCTAGCCAGAATGATGCCATTTAGAAAGGAAAGGTGATCTCCATTTTGAAACAGACATGGGGAATGCATTTGAGGCCTTGTTAATAATGTTACTTATTGGTTTCATCACCACAAAGCTCCTTTTTTTTGCTGAGACCCTCTTTACAAAATAGAGGATCACGCTCCACCCCAGGGCACATGTTTCATAAGTCAGTGCTGGCACAAATCATTCTTGGAAATATTTCAACCTAACTTATTTTTATTCTATCTTGGATCAATTTTTAAAGACTCATTCTTTAACTATATATAGTAAAGGCTATTCTTGCTTGTCAGATAAACAATATTTTGTCCAAGATGCTTGCCATCGGGTTATTTTTACCACTGGGGCTTTATATATAAATTTAGAACACGTCTGGAATTAACACAACATCATTCTTTGAAATATTCAAAACTGCTTTAAAAATAGGATTTGTGTTTCACAAAACCGTGTTCCATTTTGTAGCAATGCATTTCTGAATTTGCCTTATCTGTTACTTTCTCTGGAGTGTGAAAGATGGATGTATATTTCAAGGTACTCAGTTATGGAGGAAGGTTTCAAAGAATTCTAAAAAGGTTGTCTTGTAGGCAGGGAAGCCCCATGATTCTGCAGCAGTAGAATCTAGCCCTTGCCACAGAATTGTGATCCAGAATTTTAAGGCTTCTAGCACTTATGGCTGTGAAGAAAAACTTTGCAAAGAGCCTGAAACAACAGCTTTAAGGAATGTGTGATCTGCTTCATTTATCTCATTGGGGTTTTGGCTTTGAAACCTAATGACTATTATTATTATTTGTGTTAGCATAGTGCCCCTAGTTCTGGACCAGGACCCCATTATGTTGGGTGCTGTACATATACAGAACAAGAAGATGGTGCCTGATCCAATTACAATTTAAGAATAAGAAAATAGATGGAAATAGACTTAACTATTTAACCGATGATCTTTTTAGCAGAAACATCCATCTAAAGTGCTTATCTCATGATCCCTAACTGTCTCGCACACCTACCAGGTGTCAAAAGCCCAAAATGTCCCCATCCCATTTGCCAAAATCCCTCAAATTTCCCCTGACAGCTTCTACAATGGAAACCTGCATTTGCATTACAAAATCCTGCAGCATATGGAAAGTGAAGTTTTGGGCATCATAAAACTAAATGTAATATCAAATGAAATAATGCTAGGAATATTGTACTCTTATTATCATTTTTATATTTAATTCAATAAAACCCAATATTTGTATCTATGTGAAGTTGCAACAGAATTTCATATCTGCTGCACTGGAGAGCTGTAGAATCTAGGCAGCTTGCTACAGAATTCAGGTAAAACTTGGTGCAGTGTATATGGGGCCTTAATTATATTTTAAACCCTTTACTGTGTTCCTTGATACTTTAATCTTTAAGTGAGTTCAAGTTTAGCATATACACACTGGATGCAAAGCAACTTGTCCTGGGCATTGAGTTGGCAATAGTGTCATATTATTATCCATCTCATATAGAGGAAACTGAAGTCTTTTTCTATAAGAACTTTCACAGTTTAAAGTTGCCTGTAAATACAGTTCGCAGGTAAAGCAAATCAGACCACTGGACGTGAAATAGTTTCCTACAGCTTTCTCTTAAACAAAATTAATTAAAGCCTCTTTCTATAAGTCAGGAAAGAACTCCCTCAACAAGCGAAATACATCCCAGGTGCTGGAATAGTTATTAACACCCCATCCAGTTATGTAATACACCCACTTGAATGCCAAGAGTATTCTGCAAACTAATATCCCACATTAATTCCTGGTGTGACTCCAGCTGAAATAGATGATGATACACCAGTGATGAATTTGGACAAATGATTTTAACAATTGTGTATTCAGCAGTATATTAAGGAAAAACACTTTGCACAGGAAGCAAACCCAACCAGCAAAACAGTGGAATGTGACTTGTCTTTTGTGGGGGGGGGGGGAGAAGGGATTGAAAAATAGAAGAACAGGAAATTTTCTTGTTTTGAAGTGGAAAAAAGAAAGGTCTTAAGGCATTTTTTGTTCCATTCTAATTTTGAATCTAAGAACTGAGGGGAAAATGAGCTGGGTAAGGGGGAGTGCAGGAGGAGAGAATGCACACAGAAATCCAATCGCCCATTTCTGATTTTAAATTCAAAATATGACACTTTCAATATTAGAATGAAAGGCACTGGGGACAGACTGTGCTGCTCCAAGATATAGGTGGCTCTTGATATGCCTATAGCAGTTAATGGAGAGGCTTTTTACTCTACGAGGTATACCAGGAGCCATCCAAAGCCAGGACAATCAATGAAATATGAATGAGACCAGAATACAAGGCACTCCAGTTGAGAAATAGAAAACCTGAATAGCCCTATTCCAAGTCATCACTATGCCATAAGTAGGGTGACCAGATGTCCCGATTTTATAGGGACAGTCCCGATTTTTGGGTCTTTTTCTTATATAGGCCCCTATTAACCCCTCACCCCCATCCCGATTTTTCACACTTGCTGTCTGGTCTCCCTAGCCATAAGGGTCCACTGGATCAGCTAGTTAGTCATTCCCTCCCCTCCCCGCCAACAGAGGGAGGGAATATGTGTGGGTTGATTCTGACAGATGGAGGGGGGGAGGAACAGGGGCTTCAGGTGAGGATGTGAAGATTAAAGGACCTAGATCTGGGACAGTAAAGCCAGGAAGTGTTGAGATGGTGTCAAGATTTGAGGAGTATGCACATACAATTTATGAATTCTGGTTGATGTTATGAAATCATTGTTATGAAAGTGTTGTGTTGTGGAATGCCTCTGTTTGGACGTGAAATCCACCATTTGCTGACAAGGACTGGAGAACATCTCTGCCAGACCACAGATAATAGTTGGTAGTTAAACCTGAAATGGTTTAACTATCCTTGAGACAATGGATTGGTTAAAGCTGGGAAAAGCTAGTTATTCCAACTGCACGTGCTGGAACGGGAAGTGGAAAATCCACAGGAACAGAATGCAGAAACTAGGTGTTGGTGAGGGGGACATATAAATCTGATCAACCCGCTGAGACAGGAACAGGAAGCTTTGAGCAGGAGAGGGGAAGAGATGGGCAGGTTTTTGTAGCAGGGATCCAGATCAACTGTGGGGCCAGCCAAGGGCAGAGGAAACTAGCTGACCTAGAGAAGGCTCAATAAGTCTGAAGAGAAGCCTTGAGAGACTGGAGAAGACCCTGGACACCTCAGAGGACTCTTTCCAAGGCTAAAGAACTCTCTAGAATGTGGAGGAACCTGAGGCAGGGAAATGCATATAGGTGGTTTTTATTTTGTCTGGATTTGTGTCTCTCTCATGCTAAGTAAACTGTGATTAAAATCCAGTGTCAAGTTTGTGTCTGCTTTCACTGCCACTTAACCCCGAAGAGAGAAACTGGAAAGCAGTCCCATTTTGGTGGAATTCTGAGGAACGTGCTGGCAGTCTTGGAGGAGGTAGCACTAGTATCAGGGCCTAGGCAATTGGACTCCACAGGGTCTCCACAGCCCAGAGGGGTGTCAGACACAAGGTCTACACCTGGAGTGTGTGCCTAGAGTTCCAAAGCCAGGGACACTGTCTAAATTCTGACCACCCTCAGCAAGTGGGTGCTAAGTGGGATTTAGTGTTTGGATCCTGTCACAGCAGGTGGGTAAGTGTCCAGCAGGAGAAGCTCAACCGGCTTTGTGATAGGTAGAACATAAATTCTCCAAGAATCAGATACAATTAAAGATGTTAAATGAAGTAAAATTATTATTATGAGTATTATGGTAGCACCTAGAGACCAACTGAAAATGGAGGCCCATTGTGCTAGGCACCGCACAAACCTGAAGTAATAGACAGTCCCTACCCTGCAGAGCTTACAGTCTAAATAGACAAGACAGATTCAAGATGCGGGTGGGAGGGAAAGGAAGGAACACACAAGCAGAGCAAACAGAGTGATGGTTTGCAAATGGCATGTTAGTGATGCATTTTTGGGGGGAGTGGGCCCCCCGATGTGTTTGGTGTTATACAAACATAATAAATGACAGTCCCTTTATGTTTCAAAAGTGCCTGGCATGTTGTAGGCACAACTGAGAATTAAATAGTGCTAAACTTGCAGTGGGTTGGCCTGTGGGTTTAGTGGAAGGGAAGGGCCATGCAGAGCCGCTGTAACCCCTGCCTCCAGTCCTGCTGTCTCCCATTGCCAGACCTACTCTCTCATGGACCCTGTTTGTTGCACAGCATGTATGGTGGAGTTCCCGTGAGGTTTGGAAGAGAATGCCGTTGGTCTAACAAACCCTGCATTCATGCATGTCCTCCCAGGTCCACTGGGCTTTGTTACCCTCCTCTCGTGGAAGCTGAGAGGAGCTCAAAGACTTTGCCATCTAATGAACTTTGTCTAATTTTAAAGGTTTTCAGTGACTATATCCTGGCTTTTGTGCCACAACCACACTATCGTTGAGTCATGCTGATAATTTTATATTCAAGGAAACTAAATAATGATTTATTTGCTCAAAGTGGCTTTTCTTATAATACACAAACTATTTCTGACTTTAGAGTAGATTAAAGTAACTGCTTGCTCATTTTTGTGGCTAGGAAACCCCTTCATCTTCACCATTTTCCCAGTTTATGACTTGAAGACATTGCCAAATGTTAAAACACTGGTATTTGTAGAGACTTGAAACGTCTAATTTCAGCCTAATAAGACGCTCCAGACCTTTCACTAAAGTGCCCCAAACCAACACACTTCAGTTTAGGCAGTATAATGAGAGCAGACGGCTCTAATAAACTGAAGTGTGCAGTTATTGAAAGGCTTCTATTAATGGGAATTTCCAGAGCTTATAGCAATGGGGCTAGAGGACAAACAACACTAACACTTTACACTTTGATAGCACCTTTCATCCACCTTTACGAAGATGGGTATTACCCCTCCCCCATTTTTACAGCTAGGGGAACTGAAGCACAGTACAGTTAAATGCTATTTCCAAGGTGTGTCAATGAATCAGTAGCAGAGTTTGGAAAAGAATCCAGGTCTCCTGACTCCCAGCCTCTGCCTTTTCCTGTGACTCTTTCCCTAGCTTCCTTTTGCAGGTCTGAGTGTGTCCAGTTTTTGTATTCCATTCCACTTTCAGAACTGAATGCAGCACAAAGACATAAGAAATGCTAGCAATGGGCTGACTGTCATGTACACCACTGCAAAGCCAGTGTAAGACCCCATCATTCTGATTTACACTATTACCATGGTAATAGGTAACCGTTATGCTCTTCTTGATACAGGAGAGAAGGCATCACCCCCTACAGTAAAGGAGGAGAAGCCTCGTACCCCTAAGGCTGGGAGGTCTGCTGCCACCACTGCGAATAGGAAACGTAGGGTAGTGGTGGTCGGAGACTCTCTGCTGAGGGGGACGGAGGCACCCATCTGTCACCCTGACATTTCATCTCGGGAGGTATGCTGCCTGCCGGGAGCCTGTACCCGAAATGTTACGGAGGCATTGTCGAGGATTATCCAGCCCTCTGACTACTACCCCATGCTACTCATCCATGTGGGCACAAATGATACTGCGCGGTGTGACACTGAGCGGATCAAGAGTAACTACAGGGCTCTGGGAGTACGGGTGAAGGAGTTTGGAGCACAGGTGGTATTCTCTTCGATTCTTCCTGTCAAAGGTAGGGGCCCGGGCAGAGACAGATGCATCATGGAGGTGAATGCCTGGCTGCGAAGATGGTGTCGCCAGGAGGGCTTTGGCTTCCTCGACCATGGGATGCTATTCGAGGAAGGACTGCTAGGCAGAGATGGCGTTCACCTTTTGAGGAGGGGAAATACCCTATTTGGACACAGACTGGCTAACCTAGTGAGGAGGGCTTTAAACTAGGTTCGACGGGGACAGGTGAGCAAAGCCCACAGGTAAGTGGGGAACATGGAGACCTGGGAGGTGGGTCGGAAATGAGAGGGAGTGTGGGCTATATTGGCAGAGAGAAAGGAGGGTCAGGACAAAACCGGGAGGCAAGATCAAACCAGTATCTTAGATGCCTGTATACAAATGCGAGAAGTATGGGTAATAAGCAGGAAGAACTGGAAGTGCTAATAAATAAATACAACTATGACATTGTTGGCATCACTGAAACTTGGTGGGATAATACACATGATTGGAATGTTGGTGTGGATGGATACAGCTTGCTCAGGAAGGATAGACAGGGGAGAAAGGGAAGAGGTGTTGCCTTATATATTAAAAATGTACACACTTGGACTGAGGTAGAGATGGACATAGGAGATGGAAGTGTTGAGAGTCTCTGGGTTAGGCTAAAAGGGGTAAAAAACAAGGGTGATGTCATGCTAGGAGTCTACTACAGGCCACCTAACCAGGTGGAAGAGGTGGATGAGGCTTTTTTTAAACAACTAACAAAATCATCCAAAGCCCAAGATTTGATGGTGATGGGGGACTTCAACTATCCAAATATATGTTGGGAAAATAACACAGCGGGGCACAGACTATCCAACAAATTCTTGGACTGCATTGCAGACAACTTTTTATTTCAGAAGGTTGAAAAAGCTACT
>NW_020689037.1:0-2760 GCF_002925995.2 Terrapene triunguis | reverse complement strand
TGATTTATACCTGCCTCTGGAAATTTCCATTACTTGCATCTGAAGAAACATGCTTCAGACAGTTCCTCCATTTTCTAACTATCATCAGCCTGGTACTAGTTGCAGCTTTCTGGGACCAGGAAGTGCTGGAGTTGATTAACTTTAACAAAAGTTTTTTAAGACACATACATTGGGGTTTTATTGATCACAAGCTTCAGTCATTTCAAGAGTTGTCAGGGGCTAAGTATAGAGCTAATAGGACAACAGTTTAAAGTGGTCACCACAGTGTGTAAAATATACTACAACTTGTCTGCCATTAGCTAGGGTAAGTTAGGCTAGCAAATATTCATGAGTGTCCAATAAGCAGAATCACTAGCGGTATAAAAAGAGATCCATATTTCTGAGACGAGCTATATTCAATTATATACACAAAAATTGTTAAAATAATGGTAAGGTGGTAATGTTAAGCACTTAAAAGTTAGGAAATGCCAGAATTAATGTTGCCCATGCATTGTGTGTCCAGGGGCAGATTCCAAAGAATCGGGGTACCTGGCACCCTGACAGTAAATATGGTATCAACAGAGATCTCTTCTGTAAAGTAACCTTTACATGATGTCTGTTTTGTTTTATTTGGTATAGTTTACTGTGGTTGCACAAGCATATATCTTATGTACTTAATTAACAAATGAATGATTGAGATCATTGCATTCTAAACTCATCTTTCCAGAGTCTCCTTAAAGTTCTTTGTACAGGTAATGACTCTTTCCTTTGGTCAGGTGCTGATGAGGTTGCCATCTCCCTACATGAGAATGAGCCAGAGTATCATCCAGACGGACACCCAGAGGTGGTGAAAAAAGGTAATTGTTACCTCTTTAGAGGAGAACAGACCACATTGGTGGGGAGTGTGTGCGCGCACGCTTATCTAGAGAATCGTGTTGTCATATGTGTGACTTGGAAGCATTGTAAAAACTTGGACATCATCGGCCAGATTCAGCCCTCGTATAGGTTGCATAAGTCCATTTAACTCAACTGCTTGTCAGAGCTGAGTTTAGCCGCATGTGCTTTAAAAAAAAGCCCTAGTATACAATTGAGGCTATAGGGGGCTAGTATATTTTGTTGTAGATGTATGTAATTTCTAGTGGTTTTGGTTTTTGGTCTGTGTGATGTCTTCCCATCTGTACAGTTTTGTAGTATTTGATGACAAAAGCAAAACAGCCAAAAATTCTGAAATCCAGAATCCTAATATCAGGTTGTAGTTTTGAAAACCAGTCTAGATACATGTTGTTGACTTTGGGACTCCTCCAAAAACTTTGCAAAAGACCTCTGGCAAAAAGAGAGGGATTCTAGGCCCAGCCATTCCCAGTATAAAACACCTTTTTCTTCTGGTTGAGAGGAAGGGGGGAAATTTTTGCTTAAACATTTTTAACTAAATGTTTTTTCATTGAAATGTGCTGCATTGTCAAAGCCGAAATGTTTCACGGAGATGTATTGATTCAGACAAAGTTTTTGCTGGGAAGGTTTCTGAGGTGCAAAGTGGACTCTTGCAAGGAGGAAGTCCCCCAAATTGAAAACCTGATGTTTTTGATTCAATTTCATTTTGTGAAAGCATTTGAAAGGCTTATGTTTTCATTCCAATCTAGAATAAAAACAAATTTTGAAACCTCGAAAGGTGTCGCAAAACAGAATTGTCGCCCTCTGGCCAGCTCCACTTAGAACAGTAGAAGAGACATCATTTTCAGATGGAAATGATTTTCCAGTTAATGGTGTTCCTTTAAAGGAAAAAGAGAACATTTTCTTGGGGAAAACGCTTTTTGCCATTTTAGTAGAGCTGCTGTTGCACACATCCACACCCTTGCCTGAGTTCACCTATAAAATCCTAGGAACGCAAGATAGTCCTAATAATTCCCCCATTATATTTTATTCAGTGAGTAAATGCCATTTTACTTTCTTAAATTATTACCAGTTGTCATCTCCATCTTGAAATGAGCAAGATCAGATTGATTAGAACAATAAAGTAATTTAAGCAACTGTGGTTAATAGAAGCTGTTTATTTTTTAGGGTTTGCTGATATTCCTATTGGGAAAACCGACCCTTACAATTTGTGCAGAACAACTCTACAACTAAGGACCAGTCCCCGTCTTGCTGCCCAAAGGCAAAAATTGTCACCATGTTCCCAACTTTTACGAAAAGGCAGGTCAGATAATCTTGGGGAGATCTGTAAACCGACAGCTGGTGGCAGCAAATCACAGAAGGTAACTGATCTTAAAAATGTATCTGAATGTGCAGGGCATGGGCAATCCACATAATGTATTTATCTCTCCAAGTGAGTTTGAAGATATGCCGTGTTATTCATACCTCCTTTATATCTGCCATGAATATAATGAAGACAAGGTCATCAATGTAAATACAATCAATAAAGCGTGGCATATAACAAAGATCTGGGCATAATGGTAAACTTAAAATTGTTGGTATGATCAAATCTGTGATCTCATGCCAAGTGCTCATTAACTTGGTAAATAGAAATGAGGTAAATCTTCCCACTTGAATGCTCATCACAAATATTTGATTATTTCTTGAAAGACCTGGCTGCCTAGAGCAGGGGGTGCGTGTGTGCGTGCATAGATGGATCACACCCAAAAGCACTCAAAAGTTCGGATATGCTGGAATGAAGGCTCCTTGTCCCAATCTCTCTATTCAGCCAGCCCCAGTTCTCTTCTCCTCCTCCTCTTAGCTCTGTGTCTTCTCTCAGTGTCTCCTACACATTCCTTTCCCCCTACCCCC
>NW_020689036.1:0-4372 GCF_002925995.2 Terrapene triunguis | reverse complement strand
CAGCCATCTCTCCTTCCAGAGCAGGGAGCCAGAATTCTTTTTTTTTTAAAGCACTTGAGCACTGATGTGCATGTACGCAGATATATGTGTATATATATATCTTCCACTACAGTGCCTTCCTTTTGCAGACAGCCTTGTATTTACACTTATGGTAACTTATTATTAACATAAACACATCTACCTAATGTAATGTACTGAATCTGCTTAACATAATCAGTATTTTCATGTACTTGAGTGGTCCAAATATCAGGTGTAAAATCAGTGGAAACCAACGGCTTTTGTGAAACCCAGGAATTGTTCAATGAAAACTGAAAACAAAGGGCCTTGCTTGTATGTCATCTACTTCAGAGAGAAGGACTTCTTCCATCTATCACCAAAGTTCAGCCCTTTGACAATGTGCTGGTCATAGGGTGGCCCTGCCTGGAACACCCTCCTATGGCAGGCCGCAGCACAACATGTACGCCTGCCTCAGTTTCCCTTCTTTAGCATCCCCCAGGGATGAAAGTAACTTAAAGGACTTACCGGTACGCTGGAGTCCTGAGCAGGGGGGCGGGGCCTCAACCAGAAGGGGCAGGGCCTTTAAATCCCCAGGCCCTTTAAATCCAGATTTAAAGGGCCCGAGAATCCTGCTGCAGCAGCGGCGTCTGGAAGCCCCAGGCCTTTTAAACCACTGCCAGAGCCCCATGGTAGCGGTAGCTGTGGCGGCGGCCGGGAGCCCCTGGGCTCAGGCAGCGATTTTAAGGGCCTGGGGCTCCTGGCCGCCGCCGCTACCCCAGGGCTCCAGCAGTGGGGCTCTGGCGGCAATTTAAAGGGCCTGGGGCTGCGGTAGCGGGGTTGGGGTGTGGGCTTACCTCAGGTGGCTCCCGGTCAGCGGCACAGCAGGGGTGCAGAGGCAGGCTTCCTGCCTGTCCTGGCACCGTGGACTGCACTGTGCCCTGGAAGTGGCCAGCAGCAGGTCCAGCTCCTAGGCGGCGACTCGCAAGCAGCTCCACGCAGCTCTTGCCCGCAGGCACTGCCCCCCAGCTGTGATTGGCCGGAAACTATGAAGAGCCTGTGCTCGGGGCGGGGGCTGCGCGCGGAGCCCAGTAGCCCCCCCGCCTAGGAGCCAGACCTGCTGCTGGCCACTTCCAGGGCGCAGTGTGGTGTCAGGACAGGTAGGGACTGCCTTAGTCAGGCAGCACCGCTGACGGGACTTTTAACGTCCTGGTCGGCAGTGCTGACCAGAGCCGCTACAACCCAGTCCCTTCCATTCTGCGACCCAGTTCTGGGTTGCGATACGCAGTTTGAAAACCACTGATCTAGACCATTCCTCACAGTTGTTTGTCTAAACTGCTCTTAAAAATCTCCAATGATGGTGTCAAGGCTGTATCCCCACTTTGAACTTTAGGGTACAAGAGTGGGGGCCTGCATGAGGACTCCTAAGCTTATCTACCAGCTTAGCTTTGGTCCGCTGCCACCATCACAAGAACTCCCTCCCTGGGAAGCCTTGAGAAACCTTTCACCAATTCCCTGGTGAACACAGATCCAAACCCCCTTGGATCTTAAAACAAGGAGAAATTAACCATCCCCCCTCCTTCCTTCCACCCTCCTTTCACCAACTCCTGGTGAATACAGATCCAAACCCCCTTGGATCTTAAAACAAGGAGAAATCAATCTGGTTCTTAAAAAAGAAGGCTTTTAATTAAAGAAAAAGGTAAAAATCATCTCTGTAAAATCAGTATGGAAAATACTTTACAGGGTAATCAAACTTAAAGAGCTCAGAGGACCCCCCTCTGTCTTAGGTTCAAAGTACAGCAAAACAAAGATAAACACTCTGGTAAAAGGTACATTTACAAGTTGAGAAAACAAAGTAAATCTAAGACGCCTTGCCTGTCTTTTTACTTACAAGTTTGAAATAGGAGAGACTTGTTTAGAAAGATGGGGAGAACCTGTATTGATGTCTGGTCCCTCTCAGTCCCAAGAGCGAACCACCCCTTAAACAAAGGACACACACCAAAGCCTTTCCCCCCCAAGATTTGAAAGTATCTTGCCCCCTTATTGGTCCTTCGGGTCAGGTGTCAGCCAGGTTACTCGAGCTTCTTAACCCTTTACAGGTAAAAGGATTTTGGAGTCTCTGGCCAGGAGGGATTCCATAGCACAGTACACAGGAGAGCTGCCACCCTTCCCTTTATAGTTATGACAGATGGAGATTCCACAACCTCCCTAGTTTTTCCTAATGTCCAACATAAACCTCCCTTGCTGCAAGAAGCCCACTGCTTCTTGTCCTATCCTCAGAAGTTAAGAAAAACAAATTTTCTCCCTCCTCCTTGTAACAACCTTTTACGTACTTGAAAACTGTTATCATGTCCCCTCTGTCTTCTCTTTTCCAGACTAAACAAATCCAATTTTTTCAGTCTTCCCTCATAGGTCATGTTTCCTAGACCTTTAATCATTTTTGTTGCTCTTCTCTGGACTCTCTCCAATTTGTCGACATCCTTCCTGAAATGTAGTGCCCAGAACTGGACACAATACTCCAGTTGAGGCCTAATCAGCACGGAGTAGAGCGGAAGAATTACTTCTCGTGTCTTGCTTACAACACTCCTGCTAATACATCCCAGAATGATGTTCACTTTTTTTGCAATAGCATTACACTGTTGACTCATATTTAATTTGTGGTCCACTATGATCCCCAGATCCCTTTCCGCAATACTCCTTCCTAGGCAGTCATTTCCCATTTTGTGTGCAACTGATTGTTCCTTCCTAAATGGAGCACTTTGCATTTGTCCTAATTGAATTTCATCCTATTTACAAGCAAGGGGTAGGCTGCTCCTCCCGCACCCCCACCCCCCGAATCACTACTGGCATTTCAGTGTCACCAATGGTAATCCACTAGTCAGGAAAGAATGTCCCTGCTTCCAGCTTTCTGACTAGCCCACGCTGATGTCAGTGAAGTGCCCCCAGTGATCCACCAACACTTGTGTAACCATAGAAAAGTACCCCTTTCAGTTGATGTACTCTGTGGCAAGGTGGGCTGATACCAAAATAGGGGTGTGTGTGCCGTCTATCACCTCACTGCAGTTCGGGAACCCCATTGCTACAAATCTGTCTATGATGTCTTGCACATTACCGAGAGTCACAGTCATGGGCGGCGCGAGACTCCTCCATTTGGGGAGGCTGCACACGCCCGGACCGTGGCCCTGCCCCAAGGCACGCCCCGCTTAGCTTCCTGCCCCCGAAGCTCTGCCCACATTCCACCTCCGGCCCCCTCCCCTGGCTCCCACCGCCTACCTGCGCGCCCACCAACCAGCCAGTCGGCCAGCTGCTCACATGCGCCTCTTCACCCCTTCCTGTGAGGCTCCCGTGTGGACGGAGTGGGGACGGAAGAGGCAGAGCCTTGGAGAAAGAGGACGAGTGGGAGCAGAGCCTTGGGGCAGAGCATGGGTGGGGCCATGGCCAGGGCACACTCCAAAGGCCCTGGGCTGGCTATTTGGGGAGGCTTAGGCCTGGTCTACACTACGAGTTTAGGTCGACTTTAACAGCGTTAAATCGACTTAAGCCTGGACACGTTTACACTACGAAGCCCTTTCTGTCGACTTAAAGGGCCCTTTAAACCGGTTTCCTAACACCACCTCGACAAGGGGATTAGCGATAAAATCGACCTTAGGGGGTCGGAATTGGGCTAGTGTGGACGGAATTCGACATTACTGGCCTCCGGGAGCTATCCCACAGTGCTTCATTGTGACCGCTCTGGACAGCACTCTCATCTCAGATGCACTGGCCAGGTAGACAGGAAAAGCCCCGCGAACGTTTGAATTTCATTTCCTGTTTGCTCAGCGTGGAGAGCACAGGTGACCATGCAGAGCCCATCAGCACAGGTAACCATGATGGAGTCCCAGTCCCAGTCCCAGGATCGCAGAAGAGCTCCAGCCTGGACCGAACGGGAGGTACAGGATCTGATCGCCATCTGGGGAGATGAAGCAGTGCTCGCCGAACTCCGAAACAGTAAAAGAAACGGCAAAACATTAGAAAAGATCTCCAAGGCCATGAAGGACAGAGGCCATAACAGAGACGCACAGCAGTGCCGCGTGAAAATTAAGGAGCTAAGGCAAGCCTACCACAAAGTCAGAGATGCAAACGGAAGGTCCGGGGCTGAGCCGCAAACATGCCGCTACTACGCGGAGCTGCATGCCATTCTAGGGGGTGCAGCCACCACTAGCCCAAGCGTGTTCTATGAGTCCCTCTCTGCAAACGGGGAAGCGGGTTCGGCGGACGAGGAAGATGAGGATGGAGATAACATAGATAGCTCACAGCAGCAAGGAAGCGGAGAAACCAGTTACCCCAACAGCCAGGATATGTTTGTCACCCTGGACCTGGAAACAGTAACCCCCGAACT
>NW_020689035.1:0-363 GCF_002925995.2 Terrapene triunguis | reverse complement strand
GGGGGGGCCAGGAACGGGACACGGGGCCTTTCCCCTCCCGGCCCGGCTGCCACCGGGCTCCAAGGCGTGGCGGCTGCACCTCTGTGCTGGGCGAGGGGTCCCCGTGTGACCAGCCCCCGCCCCACCCCAGAGCAAGCCATGTCCCAGCGCTGGGTCCCCGTGTGACCAGCCCCCATCCCAGAGCAAGCCATGTCCCAGCGCCGGGTCCCCGTGTGACCAGCCCCTGCCCCACCCCAGAGCCAGCCGCGTCCCAGCGCCGGGTCCCCGTGTGACCAGCCCCCGCCCCACCCCAGAGCCAGCCGCATCCCAGCGCCGGGTCCCCGTGTGACCGGCCCCCGCCCCACCCCAGAGCCAGCCGCGTCC
>NW_020689034.1:0-3138 GCF_002925995.2 Terrapene triunguis | reverse complement strand
AAAATGACACGGGAGGATGATGTAGAGGCATACCTTCTGGCCTTTGAGAGGACAGCCCTACGGGAGGCCTGGCCTCGAGATCAGTGGTCTGGCATCCTTGCCCCATTCCTGTGTGGGGAGGCCCAGAAGGCCTACCATGATCTGCCTGACGAGGCTGCGGCAGACTACCCGCAGCTGAAAGCAGAGATCCTGGCCAGATCTGGGGTAACGACAGCAGTGCGGGCCCAGCAGTATCACGGTTGGAGGTACCAGGAAGACAAAACCCCGCGGTCCCAATTGTATGACCTCATCCATCTCGCACGAAAGTGGTTGCAAACAGAGTCCCGGAGTCCGGAAGAGATACTAGAGGTTCTGGTCATCGACCGATATATGAGGGGACTACCACCAGACCTTCGTGCCTGGGTAAGCCAGAACAAACCCTCCACCTATGACGAGGTTGTCGCCCTGGTAGAGAGAAGGACAGCGAGGGAGCTGACCCGACCAGTTAAGGAAGAGGCACCCCGGGTTAAACTAGCAGCACCAAGCCCTAAAGTTTGGGTGACTGGGCCACCAGGAGGGCCCAGGTGGAAAAAGAGAGGGGCTGAAGGCCCATCAGAGGCCACAAAGAGTCAGAGCACTGAGGGAGAAGAGGATCGTGATGTTAGACTGCCCAAACCAAGAGACCGGGGAACGCCTAGGGCTCCATACAGACATTATGCCTGCGGGGAGTGGGGACACATAGCTGCACAGTGTCCCAATGCTGAGGAGCCTATGCAGTGTAACCTGGGGAACTGGGCAGATCCATGCTCCCTAATCCACCTTGTGGGGGTCTCACTAACCCCATATATGTATACCAGACCAGTGAAACTAAATGGGGTAGGGACCACGGCACTGGTTGATTTGAGGAGTGCTATCACGCTTATCTCAGGGAAGCTCGTGAAGCGTAGTCAGCTGCTGCAGGCTAAACATACAGGGATAACATGTGTCCATGGGACAGTTAGTTACTACCCCACCATCCCAGTAAAAATCGAGATCCAAGGGAACACTACTGAGGTAGCAGCAGGTGTAGTCCTTAAACTCCCATACCCGGTGCTCATAGGGAGGGATTTCCCAGGGTTTGGAAACTTACTCCCAGTAGGGGGATTGGAGAAAGATGGGGAGCCTAAAATTGGTGAGGCATCCACAGCAGACTGTCAACCCCCAATCTTCTCTGAAATATCCCCAGATTTGTTCTCCACTCCCAGACAGGGTAGAAAGACAAAAAGGGAAAGAAGGGCAGCTAAGGCCTTGGGAACCCGAATACTGACCCAAAGCCCAGAGGGTCGCTCTTGTAGGTAGGCGGACCCACGCAGCTGAAAAGGAGGCCACGCAGGAGGGAGAAGCACCTGAGTCTGACCCCCACCCTAATGCTTCTGAACCAGTAGAGGCAACAGAGACTGGGCCCCTAGATCTTGGGCAGATTAGCCCTGGGAGAGGAAATTTTGGATGGAACCAGGCAGAAGACCCAAGGTATGACAACATTAGGAAGGAGGTGACTGAAATAGATGGGGTCCCCGTGGAAGGGAAAACCCAGGGACCAGGACCCTATTTCATAATGAAGAAGGATCTCTTATACCGGGTTGCACCAGTACAGGGGCAGAAGGTACAGCAGATCCTAGTACCTCAAAAACACCAGAACGCTGTATTAAGTCTTGCTCATAGTCATCTTTTTGGGGGGCATTTGGGGGTAGAGAAGACCCTGGCACGAGTCCTACGACGGTTCTTCTGGCCCGGAATACATGAAGAAGTGCGGAGGTACTGTGCCTCTTGCCCGGAGTGTCAGCTGCACAGTCTCTGTCACTTGAGGGCACCTTTAGTACCCCTTTCCATCATAGAGGTCCCCTTCGAGCAAATAGCCATGGACCTAGTGGGACCCCTGGAGAAGACGGCTCGGGGCCACCAATATATACTTGTTGTTTTGGACTATGCTACTCGCTACCCAGAAGCCGTCCCCCTGTGGAACACGGCCTCTAAAACTATAGCCAAAGAGCTGGTGGGGATCTTTGCCCGAATGGGGCTACCGAAGGAAATATTAACCGACCAAGGAACCCCATTTATGTCGAAGCTAATGAAGGACCTCTGTACGCTGCTCCATATACATACCCTGAGAACTACGGTCTACCATCCGCAGACTGATGGGTTGGTAGAAAGGTTTAACCGAACCCTAAAGGCTATGATAAGGAAGGTGGTAAGTCGGGACGGGAAGGATTGGGACACCCTACTACCCTACCTTATATTCGCTATCCGGGAGGTACCTCAGGCCTCAACTGAGTTTTCCCCCTTCGAGTTATTATACGGGCGTCACCCCCGTGGCATACTAGATATCGCCAAAGAGATCTGGGAAGAGGAACCCAATGAGGGGAGAAATATAATACAGCATGTAATGCAGATGCGAGACCGGATAGTCTGGGTTACCCCTATTGTACGGGAACATTTGGAGAAGGCATAGGAGGCCCAGCGAACCCATTACAATCACCAGGCAAAAGTGCGACAGTTCCAACCAGGGGATCGGGTTATGGTGTTGGTACCCATGGCAGAAAGCAAGCTTCTGGCCCAATGGCAGGGGCCCTATGAGGTGGTTGAACCCATGGGGGAAGTAACCTACAAGGTGCGGCAGCCAGGATGCAGAAAACAAGAACAGATTTATCACGTTAACCTTCTGAAACCCTGGCATGCACAAGAGGCATGCACAACGGTCCAAAAAGACCTAACCCAGGAAAACAAGCCTTCCAAACAGGTGAGAGTGTCTCCCGATTTAACACCAGACAAGAAGAATGAGGTGTCTGAGATGATCTTCCGGAACCAAGATGTGTTCTCGACAAAATCAGGTCGAACAACCGAGACATCACGAACCCTGGGGCCAGAGTAACAATGAGGCCCTATCAGGTGCCAGCGGCAAAAAGGGAGGAAATAAAAGCAGAAGTAAAAAAAATGCCGGAGTTGGGGATCATCGAAGAATCCCACAGTCAGTGGTCCAGCCCAATCGTGCTGGTGCCCAAACCTGATGGCACCACAAGATTTTGCAACGACTTCCGGCGACTAAACGAAGTATCTCAGTTCGACGCGTACCCCATACCTCGCATAGATGAGCTAGTGGACCGTCTGGGTAATGCCCGGTAC
>NW_020689033.1:0-1574 GCF_002925995.2 Terrapene triunguis | reverse complement strand
CTCACAACACACCTGTTAATACATCCCAGAATCATGTTTGCTTTTTTTGCAACAGCATCACACTGTTGACTCATATTTAGCTTGTGGTCCACTATAACCCCTAGATCCCTTTCTGCCGTACTCCTTCCTAGACAGTCTCTTCCCATTTTGTATGTGTGAAACTGATTTTTTCTTCCTAAGTGGAGCACTTTGCATTTGTCTTTGTTAAACTTCATCCTGTTTAACTCAGACCATTTCTCCAATTTGTCCAGATCATTTTGAATTATGACCCTGTCCTCCAAAGCAGTTGCAATCCCTCCCAGTTTGGTATCATCCGCAAACTTAATAATCGTACTTTCTATACCAATATCTAAGTCGTTAATGAAGATATTGAACAGAGCCGGTCCCAAAACAGACCCCTGCGGAACCCCACTCGTTATGCCTTTCCAGCAGGATTGGGAACCATTAATAACAACTCTCTGAGTACGGTTATCCAGCCAGTTATGCACCCACCTTATAGTAGCCCCATCTAAATTGTATTTGCCTAGTTTGTCGATAAGAATATCATGCGAGACCGTATCAAATGCCTTACTAAAGTCTAGGTATACCACATCCACAGCTTCTCCCTTATCCACAAGACTCGTTATCCTATCGAAGAAAGCTATCAGATTGGTTTGACATGATTTGTTCTTTACAAATCCATGCTGGCTGTTCCCTATCACCTTACCACCTTCCAAGTGTTTGCAGATGATTTCCTTAATTACTTGCTCCATTATCTTCCCTGGCACAGAAGTTAAACTAACTGGTCTGTAGTTTCCTGGGTTGTTTTTATTTCCCTTTTTATAGATGGGCACTATATTTGCCCTTTTCCAGTCTTCTGGAATCTCTCCCGTCTCCCATGATTTTCCAAAGATAATAGCTAGAGGCTCAGATACCTCCTCTATTAGCTCCTTGAGTATTCTAGGATGCATTTCATCAGGCCCTGGTGACTTGCAGGCATCTAACTTTTCTAAGTGATTTTTAACTTGTTCTTTTTTTATTTTATCTGCTAAACCTACCCCCTTCCCATTAGCATTCACTATGTTAGGCATTCCTTCAGACTTCTCGGTGAAGACCGAAACAAAGAAGTCATTAAGCATCTCTGCCATTTCCAAGTTTCCTGTTACTGTTTCTCCCTCTTCACTAAGCAGTGGGCCTACCCTGTCTTTGGTCTTCCTCTTGCTTCTAATGTATTGATAAAAAGTCTTCTTGTTTCCCTTTATTCCCGTAGCTAGTTTGAGCTCATTTTGTGCCTTTGCCTTTCTAATCTTGCCCCTGCATTCCTGTGTTGTTTGCCTATATTCATCCTTTGTAATCTGTCCTAGTTTCCATTTTTTATATGACTCCTTTTTATTTTTTAGATCATGCAAGATCTCGTGGTTAAGCCAAGGTGGTCTTTTGCCACATTTTCTATCTTTCCTAACCAGCGGAATAGCTTGCTTTTGGGCCCTTAATAGTGTCCCTTTGAAAAACTGCCAACTCTCCTCAGTTGTTTTTCCCCTCAGTCTTGATTCCCATGGGACCTTACCTATCAGCTCTCTGAGCTTACCAAAATC
>NW_020689032.1:0-3316 GCF_002925995.2 Terrapene triunguis | reverse complement strand
AGCAGTGGCAACTATGCAGAGCTCTCCAGCAGAGATGGCCGTGCAATGTAATAGAAAGAGGGCCCCAGCATGGACTGATCGGGAAGTCTTGGATCTCATCGCAGTGTGGGGCGATGAGTCCGTGCTTTCAGAGCTGCGCTCCAAAAGAAGGAATGCTAAGATCTACGAGAAGATCTCCAAAGCCATGGCAGAGAGAGGCTACAGCCGGGATGCAACGCAGTGCCGCGTGAAAATCAAGGAGCTGAGACAAGGCTACCAAAAAACCAAAGAGGCTAACGGACGCTCCGGATCCCAGCCCCACACATCCCGTTTCTACGAGGCACTGCATTCCATCCTGGGAGCGGCCGCCACCACTACCCCACCCCTGACCGTGGACTCCGAGGATGGGATCATGTCGGACATGACAGCGGACGGGGAAGAGGAGGAAGGAGATGAGGAGGACGAGGCAGTCGACAGCGCTGGCACCGCTGATTTCCCCGACAGCCAGGAGCTCTTCATCACCCTTACCGAGATCCCGTACCAACCGTCCCCATCCCTTACCCCGGACACAGAATCAGGGGAAGGATCAAGCAGTAAGTGCTGTAAACATGTAAACATTTATTTAAAACAGAACGGTAATATTTATACTATTAACAATGTATATTTATAAAAGTGCTGTAAACTAGTAAAAAAATAATCAGGTACAAAACAGGAATATTTACAAAGGTAACAAATGGGTTTTGCATGATTTCTCTGTCTTAGGCTCTTCTCAATTTAGTCCCAAGTATTTTAAAAAAATTTCACAATGTCCGTTACTACATGATTCCCAGGCCCAAGACGCTCCACTCCAAAGTCCCAGTGCACCTACGCGAAAATCCGGTCAATGTGGCCGGGGATCGACGAGAAATCCTCGTAGGAGAACTCCTCGTAGGTCTCGTGGAGGTAGAGCTCAAGCCTGTTGATCAGGTTCCGGGGTAGGGCGATCTTAGTGGGCCCTCCGTGGTAGCAGACATGTCCCCTCCATGCCACAATCAGGTACTCGGGGATCATGGCCCGACATAGCATGGCGGCATACGGCCCCGGTTTCTGCATGCTTTCCCGCAGCATGCGTTCTCTCTGGGTGTCCGGGATCCTCAGGAGGGTGATGTCGCTCATGACGCCCTGCTTTGAATTAGGGAGGGGAATGTTAGTATTGGGACTGCTTTACAGCCACGCGGTGGAGGGAGAGGGGCAGCATACAGGGATCTTTCCCTGGGACAGCCGCGAGGGGGTGGGACAGGGGCAGAGTTGATGCTGTCCTGATTGCTGGCAGCAGAGACTGGCATTGCTTTCAATGTGAAAGGAGGCCAGTGCTACAGCTGGAGTTTTAAGCAGCCACAAGTCTGCGGCTTACCATTATTGCCCGCTCCAGAAGTTCAGGTCTCCAGCCACAGTTCTCTGAACACTCCAAGACCTCCGCAAGTCCACAGGCACTGAAGGCGACGGCCGAAAATTCGACCTTGTCCTGAGTGCGCATGTGAGAGGTTCAGTGCATGGTCTTGTTCACAGAGAAAGACTAGGTTCTTTGTATACAATTTCATTTATCTGTCTCAGGAATTCACTCCCTTTTTAAAATTCACACAGACACATCTGCGACTGTCTCCCAACCCAGCCTGTCAGCACACTCCCAGAGGCTAGCGCAGATTAGGCGGAGGAAGAAGAAGACGCGTGAAGACATGTTCACAGAACTAATGGGCTGCTCCCGAGCCCAGGCAGCCCAGCAGACACAGTGGAGGGAGAACTTGTCACAAATGCACCGAGCAGTCATGGAACGGGAGGAGAGGTGGCGTCAGGAGGACCAACAGGCTACTGAAAAGCTGCTTGGACTAATGAGGGAGCAAACGGACACGCTCCGGCGCCTTGTGGATGTTCTGCAAGACCGGAGGCAGGAGGACAGAGCCCCGCTGCAGTCTATCTGTAACCGCCCTCACCCGCCACCAAGTCCCACACCACCCTCACCCAAAGTCCAAAGAAGGAGGGGCGGCAAGGGCCGTTAAAACTTTCAATCAACCCCTGCAGACTGCTCTAGCAGTAGAAGGCTGACATTCCCCAAAATTTCATAAGTCCTTTCCTACCCACCTCACACAAGCCCCCGTCCAAGTTTCACCCCCCACGTTTCATGTCTGGTTCGCAATAAAATGTTTGTTTCTGTTCATTACTGTTTCGGTCAGGTTCTTTTGAGGGAGAGTCTGTCTGGAGGGGGGGAAGGGGCTTGGTAATTGGACAGGACAGTCACCTTTAGCAGGCTACAGAGGCGGGGTCAGGTCCAGCATCAGGACACATACACAGTGCAGTCACTGGTTACCCTGGTCAGTCTGGGAGGTGCTTTTCATGTTTTGGGGGGGGGGGGTTGCTCTGTGACTTTGTGGCGGGGGAGGGCAGTTACAGATCTTATGCAGCGGTCCTTATCCTGGCTCACAGATCCACGCAGCAGGGGATCTGTAACCCTACCCCCCCTGCCAGAAAGTCACATAGCCGACACATACACACAGTCCCCCCCAGGAGTGCTGGCAGGCTCCATTGAAATAACCAGTCCACCAGTGCGGAGCCTGTCATTCCGGGAGTTTAGAAGTATCATTTGCATCAGAACACTAAACCCGCCCCCCGCCACAGTCTGCGTCCCCGGTTTAAAATATTCCCGCGAAAACAGCAATACAGACAACGGTGTTCATTAAAAAATCGAAATGATTTTATTTTTTGGGAAGGGGAAGGGGGTGAAGGTTGTATGTAACTGGAGAGGATAGTCAAAATGGACTGGGTAAAGAAACGGGGGCAGGTTCAGCTTTTCTGTCCACAAACTGAAAAGTCACTGGTTGCCCTGCTCACTCAGGAACCTAGCTTTCAAAGCCTCCCGGATGCACAGGGCGTCCCGCTGGGATCTTCTAATGGCCCGGCTGTCTGGCTGGACGTAATCAGCAGCCAGGCTATTTGCCTCTAGCTCCCACCCCGCCATAAAGGTCTCCCCCTTGCTCTCACACAGATTGTGGAGCACACAGCAAGCTGCAATAACGATGGGGATATTGGTTTCACTGAGATCACAGCGAGTGAGTAAGCTTCTCCATCTCCCTTTGAGACGGCCAAAAGCACACTCCACCACCATTCTGCACTTGCTGAGACGGTAGTTGAACAGTTCTTTTTCTGTGTCCAGGGCGCCAGTATAGGGCTTCATGAGCCAGGGCATTAGCGGGTAGGCTGGGTCCCCGAGGATGACTGTAGGCATCTCCACATCCCCAAGAGTTATTTTGTGGTCTGGGAAGTAAATACCTTCCTGCAGCCGTCTAAACAGACCAGAGTTCCT
>NW_020689031.1:0-1839 GCF_002925995.2 Terrapene triunguis | reverse complement strand
CCTTTTTCTTCCTCGGTGCCCAGAATTCAGAGCCCTTCAAAAATGCATATCTAATTACTATCTTGTAGATGTTACTTTTCAATTTGGTTGGCTTAGTGAAAACTCAAATGCTCATATAAATATTCATATAGTGACCAATCCTGCAAAAGGGCTACTCCAGTTCATAGGATGAACACATGAATAATCATACTCCAATTAAGTATGACTATGGACCACTACCAAGATTCTGAATCTGTCTGCGGGACAGGGATCACACACAGTATTGATTGGGCTCAATCCATCAGGAAGTCAAAAAGAGGAAGTCCTGTTAGCCTCCGTTGGAGATCTGAATGCAGACAGGCTGTAGGAATACGACCATTTAGTCTAAATACTCAAGTGTATTCTATATCATGTCTATAGAGAAGAAGAGATGCACATAAACATAATAGATGAATGAAAAAGCCCATTCAACCAAGTTAGACTTTCTTTCTTTAGGATTTGCTTTAGGGGCGGGTGTCTGTTTGGTGAACCGCTGTTGGGAGGGTGTTCTATGCACAAATAAGACACATAATTAAACTTTAAGTTTCAGGGTTTAAACCAAACTCTAACAATTAGAGACTCTGCTATAGGGGCAGATTATCCCACATCTGTGTACTGTCAAGAATTGCCATATTGAGTCAGACCTGCCATGTAGTCTAGAATCCTCTTTCTGGCAGTGACCAGAACCAGCTGTTCAGAGGAAGACTCAATAACCTATGTTCCCATGACACAGACAATGGCAGTACAAGAGGCAATCGATTTTCTTCAGCAGCTTCCTTTATCCGAAGATTTCAAAGGACTTTATGTGTATCACTGTATGTTCTATTAATTTAGATGGAATATATGGCCCCAAAGGTGTTAACATATCCCAGTCACTGTCCAGCATTAAACAGTATTAAACAAGCTTCAGAATTTGGTATACAGAGAGCTCAGCCTACTTGTTACCATGGCAAACACACTATTAAACATCCTTTATGGCTGTTATTAAAGATACAGAAAAGGAGGACAAACAATTTAAGTCTTTGAAAAGGAAAGTGTTAAATAAAGCTTTTATTTTAACAACTTCCGTTATTCTCCTCCGCTTTAGCTGAAGGAAGTTTTTGGAAGGAAAAAAAACACACCCTTGTTCAACAGATTTTTAGATGGCATTAAAGATGGTAATAACTGTTCTTTTGGGGGAAAGAGGAGAAGTTAGTAGAACTGTGCGGGAGCTATCCTTGCTGTTCTTGTTGAAATCCGATCCTGTTTGCTAGAAGACAAAACAAAAGAAAAACACACACAAGGGGAGAGTAAGGAAAAGCAAAAATAGAAAATGCAGCTTCAGTCTTTGGGGTTGACTCTCATTTGCAACCTCACAGCTGGAGAAACACAGGCATGGCTCACTGTCTTATTAGCCATTTAGAGACCTGGCAAGCTTGTACCAGCATCCAGCTGTTTAGGGCATTACTTTCAATGGCCTCTTTCTGGTCCCAGGCTGACAGCAGTGCTCCTAAGTATACAGTCTTGTCCTGCTAAGCCAGACTCTCATTAGACAGAAGGGAAAAGGGGAGGGATAGGAAAGAGAAGAAATAAAGTGGTGAAGGAAAAGGAGGTGGGGCAAAAGGGAGGAACATGGAGCAAGAGAAAGTCTCTCATCTTAGGCGGTATTTGGAATTTAACTGGAGGCAGTGATGGAGTCATCTTCCTCCCTCTCTCTGGACCAGTCTGGTCAGGACGTCTCTCAGGATTAGGATGAAGAAGTTCTGGGGTCCCAGGAAACAGTGCGGGTGTTAGCCATGATGGTGACGCTCACTCCAGTAGCCAACTTTTCTACCCAAAGTC
>NW_020689030.1:0-4289 GCF_002925995.2 Terrapene triunguis | reverse complement strand
GTGCCACTACAGGACCTTGGTTGCAACAATGATCTATATGGTCCCAGTTTATGTCAATAACGTCACAGATGTCACTTCCCCTCTTTTATAGTTTCTTCCAGCTTGCTGGAAAGCTCTTTGCCTCTGACATGGGGTCTACCCCTATTGGTCAAGCAGCCTCCATGTATACATGCTCTCCCTGAGAAGTCTCCATTGTATACAGTTCCTGGGATAGTGGATTCTCTTTAATGGGCCATCAGCACATCTGGCTCCTCCATTGTTGTACCTGAAAGGCTGGTTGTGGGAGCTCCCAACCTCACAACATATTTCAATAACATACACACAGCGAAACTTCATAACTTCACGTACAATAATAGCACATACAAGTTGTAGTGGGGCAATTGCCCCACTCCTGGAGAATGGGTTAAAAGCAGCCAAGCTAGGCTGATTGGGGAAGCAGCCACAGCTGTGGCCAGCTCAGTCAGGGCCCAGCTGGCCCTTATAAGAGGGTTAGGGGCCAGGAGCTGAAGGAGTCTTACTCTAGCCCTGGAGTAGGAAGGGCTAGCTGTCTGGGAGCAAGGTACTTGAAGTGGAGCAGTGCTGGGGAATAGGGCAAGGGAGCTCCAGCCTGGTAAAACCCCAGGCTGCAGATCTTGTAGAAAACCTACAGAGGTACTGGGGCTGCAGAGATACAGCCTGGGAATAGGCAGAGGCACCTGGTCTGAACCCCTTGTCAATGATGAGTGTCCATTACAGACTGCAGTCTGCCCCAGTGAGTGGGGACTAGATGATGACTGGCAGTAGCCACTGAAGCAAAGTAGGTTTAGAGGGTTGGGGGTTCCCCTGGGAGGGGAGACTCAGAGTATGGGGGTACTGCTGGGGCAGAATCCTGAGGTAAAGGGCACCAGGGTCTAGGGGAGACACCAGGGCCTGAGGTAGGTGAGCCACTGGCCAGCAGAGGGCCTCTGAAGCTGGAGTTGAGCTAATTCCCAAGACGACCAGCAGGAGGTGGTGCACTGATGAGTCTCAACTCACTACCCAAGCCAACAGAATATTAATATTCAACAGATCAGGACTTTCAAAATGATTCCTCACAAGGCATACTTTGTACAAAACATATCATAATTATATGACAATGGTGAATATGGGGATTCCAGGGCTGCTTTGAGGTACAGAGTGCCACAGGGGTGCATCCCTGTGTACAGGGCCGGCTCTAGGCACCAGCAAACCAAGCATGGGCTTGGGGTGGCAGAATTCCCGGGGCAGCATTTTGGGTGGTTGTGGTGGCACAATTCCAGGGGTGGCATTCTGGGTTGTTGTGTTTTTTGTTTTATTTTTTTGCTTCGGCAGTTACAATCTCAGAGGGTTGTTTGTTTGTGTGTGGGGGGGGTTGTTTTGTTTTTTTTGCTTGGGGCAGCAAAAAACCTAGAGACGGCCCTGCCTGTGTACCTTCAGGGCCGCAGAGTTCAAACTGCTGACTACAGCAGTCATGATGGGCATTGTGGGACACCTCCTGGACATAACCAAATGAGGTGTCTACACTGACTCTATGTCGCTAAAAGCTCTATGGTGCTTGTCGTTTTATTATGTTGGCATAGCAGGGTAGTTACATTGGCAGGAGGAGCACTGCAGTGTGTACATCTCCACTGTTTTGTCAACCAAAGCTGACTTTGGTTGACAAAACTGTCTAGTGTAAGCAAAGCCTTAGTGTAGAAAAATACCTGGCATCAGCCATATTCCCCCCAAATTTCCCCCCTTGTAGGTAGTGGGAAATGTTCCCTTTTTAATATATTTATTTAATTATTTTGACTCTATATGCAAGTGAAGGGTTCCATTTTTTTTTTTTATTTCTGTAACGACCGACTGTCCCGACTCTATAGGTTCTTCTGCTCTCTCTATGGTTCACAGAGCAATGAGCCTTCCAGCTCCACTTTTAGGCCTGGTCTACACTAGGCTTTTATGTCGAATTTAGCGCCGTTATATCGAATTAACCCTGCACCCGTCCACACCAGGAAGCCATTTAGTTCGACATAGAGCTCTCTTTAAATCGATTTCTGTAATCCTCCCCAACGAGAGGAGTAGCGCTAAATTCGAAATGGCCATATCGAATTAGGCTAGGTGTGGATGGAAATCGACGCTAATAGCTCCGGGAGCTATCCCACAGTGCACCACTCTGTTGACGCTCTGGACAGCAGTCCGAGCTCGGATGCTCTGACCAGCCACACCCCCGGGAAAATTTGAATTCATTTTCATTTTCCTGTCTGGGCAGTTTGAATCTCAGTTCCTCTTTGGACATCGAGGGGAGCTCAGCAGCAGTGGCAACTATGCAGAGCTCTCCAGCAGAGATGGCCGTGCAATCTAATAGAAAGAGGGCCCCAGCATGGACTGATCGGGAAGTCTTGGATCTCATCGCAGTGTGGGGCGATGAGTCCGTGCTTTCAGAGCTGCGCTCCAAAAGAAGGAATGCTAAGATCTACGAGAAGATCTCCAAAGCCATGGCAGAGAGAGGCTACAGCCGGGATGCAACGCAGTGCCGCGTGAAAATCAAGGAGCTGAGACAAGGCTACCAAAAAACCAAAGAGGCTAACGGACGCTCCGGATCCCAGCCCCACACATCCCGTTTCTACGAGGCACTGCATTCCATCCTGGGAGCGGCCGCCACCACTACCCCACCCCTGACCGTGGACTCCGAGGATGGGATCATGTCCGCGGCCGGTTCCTCGTCGGACATGACAGCGGACGGGGAAGATGAAGAAGGAGATGAGGAGGACGAGGCAGTCGACAGCGCTGGCACCGCTGATTTCCCCGACAGCCAGGAGCTCTTCATCACCCTTACCGAGATCCCGTACCAACCGTCCCCATCCCTTACCCCGGACACAGAATCAGGGGAAGGATCAAGCAGTAAGTGCTGTAAACATGTAAACATTTATTTAAAACAGAACGGTAATATTTATACTATTAACAATGTACATTTATAAAAGTTCTGTAAACTAGTAAAAAAATAATCAGGTACAAAACAGGAATATTTACAAAGGTAACAAATGGGTTTTCATGATTTCTCTGTCTTAGGCTCTTCTCAATTTAGTCCCAAGTGTTTTAAAAAATTTTCACAATGTCCGTTACTACATGATTCCCAGGCCCAAGACGCTCCACTCCAAAGTCCCAGTGCACCTACGCGAAAATCCGGTCAATGTGGCCGGGGATCGACGAGAAATCCTCGTAGGAGAACTCCTCGTAGGTCTCGTGGAGGTAGAGCTCAAGCCTGTTGATCAGGTTCCGGGGTAGGGCGATCTTAGTGGGCCCTCCGTGGTAGCAGACATGTCCCCTCCATGCCACAATCAGGTACTCGGGGATCATGGCCCGACATAGCATGGCGGCATACGGCCCCGGTTTCTGCATGCTTTCCCGCAGCATGCGTTCTCTCTGGGTGTCCGGGATCCTCAGGAGGGTGATGTCGCTCATGACGCCCTGCTTTGAATTAGGGAGGGGACTGTTAGTATTGGGACTGCTTTACAGCCACGCGGTGGAGGGAGAGGGGCAGCATACAGGGATCTTTCCCTGGGACAGCCGCGAGGGGGTGGGACAGGGGCAGAGTTGATGCTGTCCTGATTGCTGGCAGCAGAGACTGGCATTGCTTTCAATGTGAAAGGAGGCCAGTGCTACTGCTGGAGTTTTAAGCAGCCACAAGTCTGCGGCTTACCATTATTGCCCGCTCCAGAAGTTCAGGTCTCCAGCCACAGTTCTCTGAACACTCCAAGACCTCCGCAAGTCCACAGGCACTGAAGGCGACGGCCGAAAATTCGACCTTGTCCTGAGTGCGCATGTGAGAGGTTCAGTGCATGGTCTTGTTCACAGAGAAAGACTAGGTTCTTTGTATACAATTTCATTTATCTGTCTCAGGAATTCACTCCCTTTTTACAATTCACACAGACACATCTGCGACTGTCTCCCAACCCAGCCTGTCAGCACACTCCCAGAGGCTAGCGCAGATTAGGCGGAGGAAGAAGAAGACGCGTGAAGACATGTTCTCAGAACTAATGGACTGCTCCCGAGCCCAGGCAGCCCAGCAGACACAGTGGAGGGAGAACTTGTCACAAATGCACCGAGCAGTCATGGAACGGGAGGAGAGGTGGCGTCAGGAGGACCAACAGGCTACTGAAAAGCTGCTTGGACTAATGAGGGAGCAAACGGACACGCTCCGGCGCCTTGTGGATGTTCTGCAAGACCGGAGGCAGGAGGACAGAGCCCCGCTGCAGTCTATCTGTAACCGCCCTCACCCGCCACCAAGTCCCACACCACCCTCACCCAAA
>NW_020689029.1:1432-2421 GCF_002925995.2 Terrapene triunguis | reverse complement strand
ATGTTCTAGAAACGCACTGAGTTTCCCATAATTTATAAAATTGTATTGAGCCATGACAGTTTGGTAATTCATAACTCTAAATGGTGATGTCACTGACAAATACGCCATCTTGTCAAGCCCGATTGTATGTGGTTGATTTGGCATTATGTTGCTTGCTTCGTGCATTAACCACATCCACAACGATGGAGATGGGTTGCGGATGTTGAAACAAAGTCTGCCTCTTTCGGAGTATCATAAATACAAAGGGAAGGGTAACAACCTTTATGTATGCAGTAACATAAAATCCCTCCTGGCTAGAGGTACAGAATCACTTACTTGTAAGGGGTTAATCAGTTCAATTAACCTCGCTGGCATCTGACCAGAAGGACCAATGGGGAAAGAAGATACTTTCAAATCTGGGGGGAGAGAGGAAAGGTTTTGTTGGTGTTCTTTTTGTTGGTTCCCTCTCGGGACAAAGAGAGACCAAGCAAGTAAACCAGCTCCTAACAAGATCCTGAAATGATACATCTAAAATTACAGAAATTGTAAGTAATAGCAAGGAAATGCAGCAGTGATTCTCCAACTTTTGTACTGGTGACCCCTTTCACATAGCAAGCCTCTGAGTGCGACTCCCCCCTTATAAATTAAAAACTCTTTAATATACTTAATACCATTATAAAGGTTGGAGGCGAAGCAGGGTTTGGGATGGAGGCTGACAGCTCGTGATCCCCCATGTAATAACCTCATGACCCCCTAAGGGGTCCCGACCCCCAGTTTGAGAACCCCGTGTTAGATTATCTTTTGTTTTAGCTTGTGAATTTTCTCTACGCTAAGAGATAATTTTATTCCTGTTTTGTAACTGGGAAACAGAATCACAGGGGAATCCTCTGTGTTTTAAATCTTTTTATTTACCCTGTAAAGTTATCTTCCATCCTGATTTTGCAGGTGTGATTCTTTTACTTTTTTTTTTTTTTTTAAATAAAATTCTTCTTTTAAGAACCTGATTGATT
>NW_020689029.1:0-1332 GCF_002925995.2 Terrapene triunguis | reverse complement strand
TGATTTTGCAGGTGTGATTCTTTTACTTTTTTTTTTTTAAAATAAAATTCTTCTTTTAAGAACCTGATTGATTCTCAGTGTCCTAAAAACCAGGGATTTGGTCTGTGCTCACTTTGTTAACCTATTGGTTGGTATATTATTCTCAAGCCGCCCCAGGAAAGGGGGTGAAGGGGCTTGGGGGGATAGGGCTCCAAGTGGCCCCTCCCTGAATGTTTGTTTAAATCACTTGGTGGTGGCAGCAATATCGTTCAAGGACAAGGAAAGGAATTTGTGCCTTGGGGAAGTGTTTAACCTAAGCTGGTGAAATATAAGCTTAAGGGGTCTTTTATGTGGGTCCCCACATCTGTACCCCCAGAGTTCAGAGTGGGGAGGGAACCCTGACAGGGAGGGATGTAGTATTTTTTTTAATTATTTTTATTTTTGGCTCTGTTGTTGCTTGGTGCGATGGAGGCTGGTGTCTGCCAGATGACTTTGGTAGGATCTGGAATCACCTCATTAATTGGGAGGGCAATTCTGGATGAGGTGATGTGCAGAATATCCACCAACTTGTGATGCGTATCTACCACCTCCTGTAGGGGAATCTGCAGCTTATCTGCCACCCTTTTGGTAAGATCCAGAATGTTCTTAAAATCATCACCTAGTGATGGGGGACGAGGCAGTACAGTCTCATCTGGTGGAGATGAGAAAAAGTGTGCTGGAGGGGTAGCTTCCCCTTCAAGTCCTTCTTCCTGTTCTGAAAAAGCTTCCTCCTCCTCCCCTGGCTCAGCAGCTCTGGACAGCCAGGCTGTAGGAGACCATCAGGTTGACTCTCTCTGAGACACTGGACGGCCACGACATGCGTGTACATTGCCCAAGGATTGCAATACGGACATGGTGGGGGAGGGTGGGCATGGGTAGTGGGCTTATCCCAGGGGGCCCATACCACAATTTGTGGGTTGATTCAGTGGAATTGGGGAGGACCCTTGTATTGTGATGGTGGGCCATGATGAGAGGCCAGGAAAAGGACTTCCTCCTGGCCACTGTCAGACTTGTCACTGGGTAAAGGCAGTGCTGACTGGGGTATTGGTGGTACGCAGCCAGTTGCCAAGAGCAATTCCAGTTGCCAGGATGTGCTTGGTATCGGGGCTCTGGTACCGAGTAATGGGGATTGCGGTTCTTCCCCAACCATGAGGTCTCCAGGGTACCAGAGGCCATGAAGTACCCTGGGCTCACTCGGAACCAAGGAGAAGTGTCCATGGTACTGTATCAGTACCCAGGGCCGGCTCCAGGCACCAGGCACCCAAGCACATGCTTGGGGCAGCACCTGGTAAGGGGCGGCGGGGGGAGCGCGGC
>NW_020689028.1:0-1971 GCF_002925995.2 Terrapene triunguis | reverse complement strand
TATTCATAACTTCAACTACAAAACTGATACACACATATAGACAGCATGATAATAACCAGTAAACCATAACCTTGTCTTAGACACCCCATTTGACCCCCTTTATACACGATTTGGGTGCCACTACAGGACCTTGGTTGCAACCATGATCTATATGGTCCCAGTTTATGTCAATAACGTCACAAAAGTATTCAACGTTCACTTTCTGATACTGACAATAAATAAATGAAACAGAGTATTGTCTCCGTGTGTGTGTGTGGGTCAATAAAATACTCTGGAAAAAGTCTTGCTCTACTCTGCTATCACCTCTGTTCCTGTTACCTAATATATGCTGGACAGTATATAGATACATATCTATCATAAATATAGAGGAAAGAGTAGCATAAAATCCCTCCTTGGCAGCTGTGCTGAATCGCCCTACCTGTAAGGGGTTAAGTAGTTCAAATAACCGAGTTGGCACCTGACCAGAAGGATCAATAAGGAAAGAAGATACTTTCAAATCTGAGGGGGGAAGGTTTTGTTTGTGCTCTCTATTTGTTATCTCCTCTCTGGACTGAGAGAGAATCCAAGTAGGTAGGACATCTCCTGAAAATATACCTGAAATTTGCCATCTATAATCACAGAAATTGTGAGTAGGGCAAGGGAATGCATTAGGTTATCTTTTGTTTTAGCTTGTGAATTTTCCTATGCTACAGAAGTAGCTTTATTCCTGTTTTTGTAACTGTGAAGCTGAGCCAGAGGGGAATCCTCTGTGTTTTAAATCTTTTTATTTACCCTGTAAAGTTACCTTCCATCCTGATTTTGTAAGTGTGATTCTTTTATTTTTTTCCTTATGAATAAAGTTCTTATTTTAAGAACCTGATTGATTTTCAGTGTCCTGAAGACAAAGGGTCTGGTCTGTACTCACATTGATAAGGCAATTGGTTGGTATATTATTCTCAAGCCTCCCCAGGAAAGGGGGTGAAGGGAGCTTGGGGGGCTATTTTGGGGGGATAAGGATTCCAAGTGACCCTTCTCTGAATTTTTGTGTAAATCATTTGGTGGTGGCAGCAACACCATCCAAGGACAAGGAAAGGACTTTGTGCCTTGGGGAAGTTTTTAACCTAAGCTGGTGGAATATAAGATTAGGGGGTCTTTCATGCGGGTCCCCGCATCTGTACCCCAGAGTTCAGACTGGGGGGGAACCCTGACAATATCACATTCATAATATGTATTATCTGCACCATATATATATATATATACCAGTGTGCATTAAGTACCAATAACATTAACCACAAATAGTGTAACAAATGAATGACATAAGTTCAAAAAAGAACTATATGTGTTCATGGAGGACAGGTCCATCAGTGGCTATTAGCCAAGATGGGCAGGGATGGTGTCCCTAACCTCTGTTTGCCAGAAGCTGGGAATGGGTGACAGGGGATGGATCACTTGATGATTACCTGTTCTGTGCATTCCCTCTGAAGCAGCTGGCATTGGCCACTGTCGGAAGACAGAATACGGGGCTAGATGGACCATTGGTCTAACCCAGTATGGCTGTTCTTATGTTCTTAAAAGTGATATAGCTGAAACTGGCCTATACCGTAATCCTGTTCATTCACTTATGCTAAGTATCCCATAACACCTTGCATTTGCTTATCAAATCATTTGGCACAAGCAGATAGAAAACTTGTCAAAATAAAGATACATTCATTAATATGTCTTAATACAAGCCAGGGAAGGACCTTCTCAGATCAATAATAGCAGATGAAATTTGTAACGGGGGTAGCACACCGTCAGTGTAAGGTGAATGCAGTATCACTGCATGGGACGGCTCTTGGGAGACTGGTATCGTATTGTACCTTGTTCCTGTGCCCTATTAATAAACCTGACTGACATTGGTTATTTGGGCTCTAGAGTATATTTCTTAACAAAATAATGAACCAAAGTGTGGTCAAACGATACAATTTATCAACAATTCCAGATAGTTTGAAT
>NW_020689027.1:0-2205 GCF_002925995.2 Terrapene triunguis | reverse complement strand
CCCCCATACCCCCAGCCTTCTGCCCTGAACCCCGCACACCCCAACACACACCCAGCCTTCTGCCCTGCACCCCCACACCCCGCAGCCCTCTGCCCTGAACCCCCCACCCCAACACACACCCAACCTTCTGCCCTGCACCCCCACACCCCGCAGCCCTCTGCCCTAAACCCCCCACCCCAACACACACCCAGCCTTCTGCCCTGCACCCCCCACAGCCCCCAGCCTTCTGCCCTGATCTCTGAACCCCCGCCACACACACCCCAGCCTTCTGCCCTGAACCCCCTCCCCCAGCCCTCTGCCCTGACCCCTGAAACCCCCTCCCCCAGGTCTGGGGTCCCGGCCGCAGGCCCTGATCAGCCCTCTGCCAGTCTAGGTGAACAGAACTCCAGGCTGGCAGCGAGCTGAGCAGGCTGGTGGCGTAAGATCAGCATTTTAATTTAATTTTAAATAACGCTTCTTTAACATTTTGAAAACCTTGTTTACTTTACATACAATAGTTTAGTTATATAATACAGACTTATAGAAAGAGACCTTCTAAAAACGTTAAAATGTATTACCGGCACACAAAACCTTAAATTAGAGTGAATAAATGAAGACTCGGCACACCACTTCTGAAAGGTTGCCGACCCCTGCTCTATCCCTTTTTTAATGATTCCTAATACCCTGTTTGCTTTTTTGACTGCCGCTGCACACTGCATGGATGTCTTCAGAGAACTATCCACGATGACTCTAAGATCTCTTTCCTGATTAGTTGTAGCTAAATTAGCCCCCATCATATTGTATGTATAGTTGGGGTTATTTTTTCCAATGTGCATTACTTTACACTTATCCACATTAAATTTCATTTGCTATTTTGTTGCCCAATCACTTAGTTTTGTGAGATCTTTTTGAAGTTCTTCACAGTCTGCTTTGGTCTTAACTATCTTGAGCAGCTTAGTATCATCTGCAAACTTTGTCACCTCACTGTTTACCCCTTTCTCCAGATCATTTATGAATAAGTTGAATAGGATTGGTTGTAGGACTGACCCTTGGGGAACACCACTAGTTACCCCTCTCCAGTCTGAAAATTTATAATCTATTCCTACCCTTTGCTCCCTGTCTTTTAACCAGTTCTCAATACATGAAAGGACCTTCCCTCTTATCCCATGACAACTTAATTTACGTAAGCGCCTTTGGTGAGGGACCTTGTCAAAGGCTTTCTGGAAATCTAAGTACACTATGTCCACTGGATCCCCCTTGTCCACATGTTTGTTGACCCCTTCAAAGAACTCTAATAGATTAGTAAGACATGATTTCCCTTTACAGAAACAATGTTGACTTTTGCCCAACAAGTTATGTTCTTCTATGGGTATGTCTACACTACGAGAGTAGTTCGATTTTAGTTAAATTGAATATTTGCAATCGATATTAGAAAGTCGAACGTGTGTGTCCACACCAAGGACAGTAATTCGACTTTGTCAGTCCACACTACCAGGGAAAGCGTCGACATTGGAAGCAGTGCACTGTGGGCAGCTATCCCACAGTTCCCGCAGTCCCCGCTGCCCATTGGAATTCTGGGTCGAGCCCCCAATGCCTTCTGGGGAAAAAAATGTCTCGAGGGTGCTTTTGGGTAACTGTCGTCATCCAATCGTCACTCCCGCCCTCCCTCCCTCCTTGAAAGCGCCGGCGGGAAATCAGTTCGCGCACTTTTCTGGTCAGTGACAGCGCGGACGCCACAGCACCGCGAGCATGGATCCCGCTGCGACCATCGCTGCAGTTGTGGCCGTTGTCAACGCCTCGCAGCTCATCATCCACCTTTCACAGAGGCAGATAGAGAGAAATCAGGCGAGGAGGCTACGGCAGCGGGGTGAGGACCTGAACTCCGAGAGTAGCACACGCCTGTCAGAAACCACGACACCCAGCGCCGAGGACATCGCGTTTGCAATGGGGCATGTGGATTTTGTTGAACGGCGATTCTGGGCCCGGGAAACAAGCACGGACTGGTGGGACCGCATAGTGCTTCAGGTCTGGGATGAATCCCAGTGGCTGCAAAACTTTCGCATGCGGAAGGGGACTTTCCTGGAACTTTGTGAGTTGCTGTCCCCTGCCCTGAAGCGCAAGGACACCCGCATGCGAGCAGCCCTGACTGTCCAGAAGCGAGTGGCCATAGCCCTCTGGAAGCTTGCAACGCCGGACAGCTACCGGTCAGTCGCGAACCACTTTGGC
>NW_020689026.1:0-1581 GCF_002925995.2 Terrapene triunguis | reverse complement strand
CCCCCCCCAAATCACAGACGGTGCTGGACAGCCTGTTGCACATTGGCTGTGATTTCTTCCTGGAACTTTAGGAGAAAACAGAATTAGACACATGCACCTCTAGACATACTACTGATTATATAAAAACAAACAATATTTTCCCATTTTAAGTACGATTTTAACCAGTTGATTCTGGGAAACTTTCATGGGAGAGCGCATTAGCCACTTTGTTGGAAGCTCCTGAAATGTGTTGTATTTTAAAATCAAAATTTTGGAGAGCTAAACTCCACCAAAGAAGTTTTTTGTTATTGTTCTTGATGGTATGAAATCACTTCAGCGCAGCATGGTCGGTTTGCAGGTGGAAATGCCAAACCCAAACGTATGGGCATAGCTTTTCCAGAGCTTATACAATTGCGTAACATTTCTTTTCGCTGATTGACCAGTGGCTTTCCCTTTCAGACAGTTTTTTGCTGAGAAACATGACAGGATGGAATTCTTGATCCGGTCCTTCCTGCATTAAAACTGCTTCCACACCACGCTCGGATGCATCTGTGGTTACTAGGAAAGGTTTGTTAAAGTCTGGAGTCCTTAGCACAGGGTCAGACATGAGTGTTGCTTTAAGCTGGTTAAAGGCCTTCTGACACTTTTCAGTCCACTGAACTGCATTTGGCTGTTTCTTATTGGTTAGGTTTGTCAGTGGGGCAGCAATTTGGCTGTAGTGCGGTACAAATCACCTGTAATATCCAGCCAAGCCTAAGAAGGATTGGACCTGTTTCTTTGACTTTGGGACAGGACACATTTGGATAGTATTCACATTGGCCTGTAGAGGGTTGATAGTTCCTTGACCCACCTGGTGTCCAAGGTAAGTCACTCTGTTTAGGCCTATTTGACACTTTTTAGCCTTAACAGTTAGTCCTGCCTCCCTTATGCCCTCGAAGACTTTTTGCAGATGCTCCAGGTGTTCTGCCCATGAATTAGAAAAGATGGCCACATTGTCAAGATAGGCGATTGCACATTCTCCCAATCCCACTAGGAGACTGTGACGGGGTTGGGACTCACCACCCAGCGCCTCCTACTGGTTGTCTCCGGGAATTAGCTCAGTCCAGTGGAGCGCCATCTCCTGGTGGTGTCCCACCCATTGTCTTGCCCTTGGTTGGCGTCTGAGCCCACGTCGCTCACCTGCTTGCGGCGTCCTCTTCCGGACCACTGCCCTCCGGCAGTGCCCCTTAGTCCATCCACACCCCCTTCCGGGGGGGAGGGAGGGGGTTGATAAGCAGTCTCTCTATGCCCCAGCCACCATGTCCAACCACACACCCCAAAGTCTAATCCCTCTTGTCAGGGATCTGGCGTAGTCTATGATGGCCGCTCCCTACGGCCGATGGCTGGGTGTACTGCAAGCGGGGAAGGGAGGACCCAGGCCCGCCCTCTACTCTGGATCCTGGCCCAGGGACCCTCTGGTGGCAGCCTCGCTGTCCTCTTTCTCTCTCCTCATCTGTCCGCTTCCCTGGGCCGCTTCCCCTACGGGCCCTTGCACCTGCTAGGCCCTTCCCCTCAGGGCCTGCAGCCTGGCAGACACCGGGCTGGAATTCCCTTCTGCTCCCC
>NW_020689025.1:0-1299 GCF_002925995.2 Terrapene triunguis | reverse complement strand
GGAGACTAAACAATCCCAGTTCCCTCAGCCTCTCCTCATAAGTCATGCGCTCCAGACCCCTAATCATTTTTGTTGCCCTCCGCTGGACTCTTTCCAATTATTCCACATCCTTCTTCCTTCGTCCACATCCTTCTTTCTAATCTAACTGTTTAGAAAAACATTACAGGGTTTTTCTTTTCCAAAGGTGCCCAGATTAGGGTTGCCAACTTTCTAATTGCAGAAAACCAAACAGCCTTGCCCTGTCCCCTGCCCCGCCCCTTCCCTGAGGCCCCACCTCCGCTCATTTCATCCCCCCTCCCTCCATTGCTCGCTTCCCGCCCCCCGCTTTTCTCTTACTCGCTCATTTTCACTGCAAGGCCCAAGTAGGCGCCAGGAGAAGGCCAGGACCTGCAACAGTTTGAATGTGGAAGACGGAATTTGTGATTCAAATATTCTTCATCTCACCAGGGAGAGATTTTAAATGCTATTGTAAAATTAATTGCCCCCCAAAAGAGTCCCGCTCACTCGCAATGAGCGAGATTAAGGAGACTATTGCAGGAGCTTGATTTTTCTTGCCTTCACCCAACTGTCCTGGCAGGGGATCCAGTAAAGCTGCAGCCTCTGACTGAATCCTTCACTACCTGACAATTAACTGTATATCAAGGGGGAAAGTTATGCAGTTCCATGTTTAATGACTAGTTAAATTGTTTAAATGTATGCTTTAATAGACAATAGATGCAATGTGGACAAATTAATGTTATGGGAGTTTTAATGTTAACATTTCCTGACACTTATGTTTAAATATAGAACCTTAATATTACATTGATATTATTGTATGAATTCATTATGGCTCTTTAATGTTAAGAAGGTGAGGTTGCATAAAAACTAATTCATGCTGCAGAAACTGACCGCTCCCTATTTTACCATCCTGCTAATCAATAGATTCTCTAATGTTCTTTGTGTCAAGTTTTTTCACCTGACTGTGTCCCAGAGTTGTCCCAAAGCAGGTTGAGAGGAAATATGTTAGAATATCACACACAGCGTGGACCACCTGTCCTCAATTCGGTGTCCAATGTTCCACATTACCGATCAAATCAATAAATATTGTCTTGTATACACCAATAATCATGCAAAGGATTGTACACTAATACAATGTGTTGTTTGTATATGAATGTGTGTCACAAATAAAACAAAGTATCAGAGGAGTAGCCGTGTTAGTCTGGATCTGTAAAAGCAGCAAAGAGTCCTGTGGCACCTTATAGACTAACAGACGTATTGGAGCATGAGCTTTCGTGGGTGAAAGCTCATGCTCCAATACGT
>NW_020689024.1:0-3183 GCF_002925995.2 Terrapene triunguis | reverse complement strand
AAGTCCTCTCTGTCTGGCTGGTTTGGTTTGCCTTAGAGGTGGGAAGACCCCAGCCCTGGGCTGTAAGTGCCCTGCTTGAAGCGATTTGTCCTGAACTGGCAATCTCCATTGGGTCCCGCCAGTATCGCCTCGTCACAGCCTGGCTGAGAATTCCCAGCAGCAACAACTGAAGGGCAACACAGTCAGACTCCCCAATAGGCAGCGTTGGTTCTAGGAGCCCTGGCCAGGGTGTTCTCCTGGGTTCGATGGTAACCCTGCCCCACCGTCCAGGCTGGGGCAAGTCACGGAGCTCTCTGGGCTTCAGTTTCCCCAGGTGTCCAATGGGTAGAATTCCTACCTCCCAGGAGGGCGGTGGAGCTTCATTAATCAGGTGGAGTAAATGATGCCGAGAGCCTCCTACCCAGGGGACGTAGAAATGAATTCTGCCAGAGACCTCCCTAGGCCAATCTAATTCACGGGGGAGGCACTCAGATCTGTGGGGATGGGCAACAGGATCAGAGCTTGGGAGAGACAGAGAGAAAAGTGCAAAGCCAAATTCCTCCTGATACTTCAGCTGGACAAACAAGGCCCTGCAGCATGTCTGAGGAAACCATGTCTGCTCCTGGAGCCTAACATGGAGGCCCATCAGCAGACAAGGTAAGTGCTGCGCTGCCAGGGCTGGGGCTATCGGCACCTTCAGTGTGGCTGGGCTGTCCTCAGGGACGTGTCAGAGCTCCAGCGGGCACAGAGCATGTTACAAACCTGACGCCGCGGATCCCCATGGCCAAGCGATGAATGAAAGGGGCTGAGCCAACCTTCAAAGCACCATGCCAGCGTGTCCCAGGAATGGTTTCGTAGGAGAGGAAATTCTCCCCTCCCTCTCTCTGCGCAGCATCCCCCTGCCCCATGGCGGGAGTCTCTTACTCTCTCCATCTTGTCTCCGTGTAGAGATACAATGGCCCTCAGCTCTTCCTCTGCGGCTTTAAATCGCTCCAGGGTGGGTGTTGTCAGACCCTTCACGGCTCTCATCAGCAGGGCTTGGAGCTGGGCTGAGGAAAGCTGCTCCCCGGGGGTCTGCAATGAACAGGGACAAAGCCTGTTGGGACTGAGTATTTCCATTGGGCAGCTGCCCTGGAATAGTCTGTCCCCGCGGGAGGCTGGCAGGGCCTAGTGAGCATGGAGACTCCGGCTGAGCCCTTTCCTTAAAAAGCCTCAACAGGTGCCGAGGTTTGAATCCTCACCTGTAAGATCCAGTTTGACTTTTTCTGTATTCTCCTGTAGCTTCACCTCCTCTGACTCCACCTGGGTCTCAGCTGCTTTCTTCTTCAGGGACAAGTGCGTCCACCTTCTTGGTGAGGAAACTGTTCTCTCCTCATCGCTATCTGCCATCGAGGTGTCAGATTGGCTACAGACACAGAGTCTGTTCATGCCTGATAGGATGGTCCATGAGCATTTGCTTCTCTGGGGCTTCTCTGGCAAGGCCTGTTCTTGCTGGCTGAGGACAGAGCATGCCTCAATTGCTGCAGGTTGGATGAACACTTTGTGCACGTAGATCTCTCTCTGCAACCTAGAGGCGAGTCTTTGGAAAAAGGAACGAAGTCTGGAGTAGAAAGAAGGAGGAAATGGGTTTTTCTGTCATTCTCTAAAGGAAGGGAATTAGTTTGCCCAGGATTCACAGATCCAAGAGACTGGTCTTTTGACGCCATCTGCTCCTCTAATAGCCAGCACTGGTTCATACAACCAAGAACATAAGCAACACAAGACCGCCCAGACTGGGTCAAACCAAAGGTCCATCTAGCCCAGTATCCTGTCTTCCGACAGTAGCCAGTGCCCCAGAGGGAATGAACAGGGAATCATCAAGTGATCCATTCCTGTTGCTCATTTCCGGCTCCTCGCAAACAGAGGTTAGGGACACCATCCCTACCCATCCAGGCTAATAGCCATTAATAGACCTCTCCTGCATAAATTTATCGAGGTCATTTTTGAAATCTGTTATAGTCTTGGCCTTCACAACGTCCTCCGGCAAAGAGTTCCACTGGTTAACTGTGCGTTGTTTGAAAAAATACTTCCTTTTGTTTGTGTGAAACCTGCTGCTTATTAACAAAGACTTCAAAGGGGGCACTAGGATGTGAACCAAGGACCACTCGATCTGCAGTCAAACACTCTACCCCCAGCTGAAGGTGAAGACACATGGGACCATGGTGAAACAGGAATTCTTCTGGGGACGTTCTAGGGCCTGAGTTATGCAGGGGGTCAGACTAGATGATCAGGGCTGGCCTTAGAGCCTTTGAAACTATGAATTTATGAACCTAAAGTTGGCTGTAACTGCTAGCGTGAAGGTTGCTGCTCCTCTCCAAGAGGAGATGCTTTGTCTGAGGTTTCCTTGGGGAGAGGCACCAGGATCCCTGTTCCCTCTTTCTCATAACCTTCCTTGGACAGAGCACATCACAGGTTCTCCCCTTTTGTTCTCTAACAGGAAACCTCCATCCACCAGATCTGTAATTCCTCCCATCCTAGCACAGTCGCTGGCTACATTTCCTAGCCTGACTCTCACCCCATGGATCTCACGCCTCCTCTGCCATTGGGCAGACATTGAAACAACAAAGGTCAGTTTCTATTTTCTTTGGTCATTGCCTGAGTCTAGTTGCAAAAATGCTTCATTATTAACCCCACTCCTTTGTGCACAGAATGTTGGGACTCTGGGAACAGATAGGGCCAAGCTGAAAACCAATAAAGCTCTGTTCCCAGAGAACCCAGGAAAAGGAACAAAAGATTGTCATCGAGAAGGTTTGAGGGTCTGGAAGGATGGATTAGCAGCTGCAAATATGTTGACTTATTCTCAGCTATTTCAATATCTGGATTTTAGTAGCGTGAGGAAAATAACCAGTAAACTTTAAATGTAGAATTTCCCATACTATTTATAACATCCAGTCAGAAGTTGGGCCACCAACAGAATAACAAAGAAATCACACAGAGACCCATTACATGAGACAAAAGGTTTAGATTCACAACTTGAAGGCAAGGAGTGTATTGAGGCAACTCCAAGGGAAATACTATTTATGGAGATATCATCTAAATTCTACACGAGTTTTGTTATCTTCCCTTTAGGTTCTATCCATGGAAATTCACCCATACTCGTCTGCTGAAAGATCAAATCATGGAAATCTGCCTCCAGAGAACGTGGAAGGCTGACGCAGAAGGGGA
>NW_020689023.1:0-1587 GCF_002925995.2 Terrapene triunguis | reverse complement strand
GGGTGCGCGATCAAAAAAGTTTGGAGACCACTGTCCTAAGGGACAGAGAGAAGCTAGGGAACAGGAGTGGCTAATGTGAGTTTTGTGAGGCAGTTAACCAGGTGCAGGAGCAAGTCTGTGACCCTTGGGGTGAGTTTGTTGTGTGTGGTGTAGTGTGGTTGCTGCTTGACTGAATTATATAGTGTGGTCTGGTCGTTTGAGGGGACTTGTGCTGAGCCTAGTGGCCTGCCAGGCAAGTTGAGAGCTTTTTAATGAGGCTTTGGTGGCCAAGCCCTTTAGCACCCATCAACCCTTAGCAGGGTTTGGGGCTACTCAGGGAGAACAAGGCTTTAAAAAGCCCACTCCTAAGGGATGAGAGATGCTAGGGTACAGGAGCTGCTAACGTGAGTTTTGTGAGGGAGTGCTCCAGGTGAAGGAAGAGCAACTATGTGACCCGTGAGCAGTGTTCCCTCTAATTTCTCACCCATGTGTGGAATGAATTTATTGTGCACCGATATGGAGGTGATAAATCAGTGCACATAACACAATTCATGTGGCGGGGGTAGGGCTGAGGGGTTTGGAGTGGGGGAGGGGGCTCAGGGCTGGGGCAGAGCTATGGGGTGGGACTGGGGATGACGGGTTTGGGAGTGCAGGGGGGGGCTACGGCAGGGAGAGAGGACTCCCCCCTGCTCTTTGCCTGCAGCAGTACCTGGGCAGCGGGGGGGAGAAGCACCTCTCCCCATCACAGCAGCTCTGGGGCTGAGGTGCAGGATATGTGCCCGGCCCCCGCAGGTCCAGGCCATGGCCTGGGCAGCGTTGTGGCCCGCGTTCCCTGAGTGCCTGTGCGGCCCTAAATGGGCAGCTCCGTGGCCATGCAGCTGCGCAGCTTACAGGGAACTTAGCCTGTGGGTGGTGTGTGTGTTTGTGGTGTGCTTACTCCTTGACTGAAGTATATAGTGTGCTCCGTTTGTTTGAGGGACCGTGTGCTGAGCCTAGCGGCCTGCTATGCAAGGCTGAGAGCGTGTTGAGGAGGCTTTCATCCCCAAGCCCTTTAGGACCTGCCAAGCCTTAACCAGGGGTTGGAGCTAATCATGGAGAACAAGGCTTTAAAAAGCCCGCTCTTAAGTGACCAGAGGAGCTAGCTTGGTGTGCTGGTGCCTGGAGCCGCCCCTGGGGGGGGGGGAGGCAATTGTCAGCATTTATACTGCACCCTTCTTTCATATTCTAATTACTGAATGTGTCGATCATTGTTATCTTTGCTATTTTAAGAATTAAATTGTTTTGAATGACAATTACATTATTATGAATTGCAGTATAATAAAATCATTGCAATTACTTAAAAGCTGTCTTCACTAATGGCCCAGTTTAAAGACCTTATATATCACTGTAGCTTTCTGGATGAAACTGTCAGCAATCTTCTTTACATCCAGGTCCCTTGGTATTGTTTTGATGCATGTTAAGGTCAGCTACGTTATTCCGTTGTCTGTCCCATTGATGACGGGAGATAATTTTTAAGTCTTCGGAAGTTGAAGAATGAATTCAGGATGATACAGGCACAGTGAGAAGGCTTCTTACACATTTGCAGTACGCTGGAAACATAGTGCTTCC
>NW_020689022.1:0-2952 GCF_002925995.2 Terrapene triunguis | reverse complement strand
GCACCCCGAACCCCACCCGCTGAGGATACGGGGTCCACCCCCCAGACCACCCTGCAAACTGCTAATGCCAGAGAAGTCAGTGCCATGGCCAGACCACAGCGCCAGCCCCCCATCGCCAGACGGGGCAACACGGCCCCAAAAGCCACCAGGCCAATCCCTACCGCCAGAAGGTCACACGCTCCCGCAGCGACCCCTCGGACAACACCCACGCACGGAGGATCTGCCATCACCCCCGCCCCCGACCCGGATTCCACCAACGACTGGCAACGATACCACTCCACCGGCGACTACGCCCCGGGATCCAGCCGAAAGGTCCCCCGATCTACAAGCGGGACATCCCATTGACCACGCAGCCAACCCACTGCCCGCGCTGACCGAGGGGCCTGAGGACCAGAGACTGACAGCTAGGCCGGCCACACCCTGGCAGGCCGCCTGGATCGAGGAACTCCCAACAGCAACCTCCTTCGCGGAATTCGACCCGCTCATCGACAGGCTCACCCATGAGCTGGCCGCAGAGATCGCCTTCCGGAGGACGCCGAACCGGGAGACCACCCGGCCTGCCCCCAGACGGCCCATTCCTCACCGTGACACCAACACCAGGGGAATGAGAAGGAGGAACACCGGCCGCCGCTACGACCCAGCAGCGGCCTCGAGGATACAGAAGCTGTACCGGACGAACCGCCTCAAGGCCGTAAGAGAGGTCTTCCATGGTCCCCCGTCCTACTGCACGATCCCTTCCGAGCGCCTCTACAACCACTTCCACGCAGTGTTCGGCGGCGTGCCCAGGAACGATGCACAGCGCCCGGAGTGCCTCCGCCCCCTGCCCCGCATTACTGAATCAGACGATCTGGAGGCCGACTTCACCCCTAAAGAGGTGACGGCCAGGCTCTCCAGAACCAAGAACACCGCACCTGGAAAATACGGCATCCCCTACAGCCTCCTAAAGAAGCGAGACCCCGGCTGCCTCGTGCTCTCCAGCATCTTCAACTTGTGCAAGCGATTTGGCCGATCTCCCACCTCCTGGAAGAAGGCCATGACCATCCTGATCCACAAGAAGGGAGAGCGAGACGACCCCAGCAACTGGAGACCCATCTCCCTCTGCTCCACCATGTACAAGCTGTACGCCAGCTGCCTGGCAGCCAGGATCACGAAGTGGGCGATGACCGGGGGAGCCATCAGCCCCGCCCAGAAGGGCTTCATGCCGTCGGAGGGGTGCTACGAGCACAACTTCCTGCTCCAGACCATCATCCAGACGACCAGACGGACGCAGAAGCAGTGCGCGATAGCGTGGCTCGACCTGGCCAACGCCTTCGGGTCCATCCCCCACCACCACATCTTCGACACTCCGGGAGTTCAGGATGCCGGAGACCTTCCTTCGCCTCATCTGGGAACTGTATGAGGGCTGCAGCACCACCATCCGCTCGGTAGAAGAGGAAACCGCCGAGATACCGATCCACAGCGGCGTGAAGCAGGGCTGCCCCCTCAGCCCGATCGTCTTCAACCTCGCCATGGAGCCACTCCTGCGGGCGATCTCCGACGGCGCCGACGGCTTCGACCTGCACGGCGAGAGGGTGAACGTCTTGGCCTACGCGGATGACCTGGTCCTGATCGCAGACGACCATGAGAGGCTCCAGGGCATGCTCGACACCATCGGGAGAGTCGCGGATTGGGCGGGACTCCGCTTCAATGCCAGGAAGTGCGCGTCCCTCCACGTCGACGGGAGCGTAAGGGACTCGGTACTGGCGACGGAATTCCTCATTCAGGGCGAGCCCGTCGTCCCCCTGGCGGAGGGGCAGGCGTACCAGCACCTCGGCACGCCGACGGGCTTCCGCGTCCAGCAGACCCCTGAGGACACCATCCGGGAGATCCTGCAGGACGCCACCAACATCGACGCATCCCTGCTGGCCCCATGGCAGAAAATCAACGCCCTCAACACCTTCCTGATCCCCCGCATCGCCTTCGTCTTGAGAGGATCCACCGTGGCAAAGGTGCCTCTCAACAGGGCGGACAACACCATCCGGCAGCTGGTCAAGAGCTGGCTGTCCCTGCCCCAGAGAGCCAGCAACGAGCTCATCTACATCACGCACAGGCACGGTGGCGCCAACGCCCCCCGCATGGGAGACCTGTGCGACATCGCGGTCATCACGCACGCCTTCCGCCTCCTGACGCCAAGGTGAGGACCGTCGCGACGACTGCCCTGCGCGCCGTTGTTGAGAAACGAATCGGCAGACCTCCCTCTGACCGAGACGTGGCCACCTTCCTGAGCGGCTCCTTAGACGGCAAGTTCACCTGGGACGGAGGCAACATCGCCTCGCTGTGGTCCCGCGCCCGCAATGCCACACGCCGACTGGGGAAACGACTAGGCTGTCTCTGGGTATGGAATGAGGAACGATGGGAGCTGGGAATACTGGTGCCGCGGATCGAGTCAGAGGACAACACCATCATCACCCCCGGAGCCAGAGGCATGCCAGAGAGATCCCTGAAGGCCGCCGTCCATGCGCTCTACGTGGACACCCTGAAGAAAAAACCAGACCAGGGTAAGGCCTTCGAGGTGACCAGTAAGTGGGACTCCAGCAACCACTTCCTCCCCACGGGCAGCTTCACCCGGTTCGCCGACTGGCGGTTCATACACCGCGCCCGGCTGAATTGCGTCTCCCTCAATGGAGCCGTCCGCCACGGGAACCGGGACAAGCGCTGCAGGAAGTGCGGGTACGTCGCCGAAACCCTGCCCCACGTCCTATGCAGCTGCAAGCCCCACGCCAGAGCCTGGCAACTGCGACACAACACTGTCCAGGACCGCCTGGTAAAGGCCATCAACCCACGCCTGGGGGAAGTCACCGTTAACCGTACTGTCCCCGACAGCCCGCTGCGCCCAGACATCGTCATCACGGACGAGGTCAGAAAAAAGGTCATCCTGGTCGACATAACGATCCCGTTTGAGAACAGGACCCC
>NW_020689021.1:0-3560 GCF_002925995.2 Terrapene triunguis | reverse complement strand
AGGGCCGAAAATTCGACCTTGTCCTCAGTGCGCGTGTGATAGGTGCTCTGCATGGTCTTGTTCACAGAGCAAGACTATGTTCTCTGTTCACAGATACATTGATCTGTCTCAGGAATTCACTCCCTTTTTCCAATTCCCACAGCCACATCTGCCCAGAGGCTAGCGCACATTAGGAGGAGGAAGAAGAGGACACGGGAAGACATGTTTGCTGAGCTAATGGGATGCTCCCGAGCACAGGCAGCCCAGCAGACACAGTGGAGGGAGAACTTGTCCCAAATGCACCGGGCAAACATGGAACGGGAGGAGAGGTGGCGACAGGAGGACTGGCAGGCTACTCAAACGCTGCTTGGACTAATGAGGGAGCAAACGGACACGCTCCGCCGCCTTGTGGATGTTCTGCAGGACCGGAGGCAGGAGGAGAGAGCCCCGCTGCAGTCTCTCTCTAACTGCCCTGCCCCGCCACCAAGTCCCATACCCCCCTCACCCAAAGTCCAAACACGGAGGGGCGGCAGGGGCCGTGAAAACTTTCACTCCACCCCTGCGGACTGCTCTAGCACTAGAAGGCTCTCATTCCCCAAAATCTGAAAAGTCCTTTCCTACCCGCCTCACACAAGACCCCGTCCAAGTTTCACCCCCCCGTTCCATGTGCGGTTGTTAATAAAAAATACGTTTCTGTTCATTTCTGTTTCCATCCTCTTCTTTTGGAGGAGAGTCTGTCTGAAGGGGGGGGGAAGGGGCTTGGTAATTGGACAGGACAGTCACCTTTAGCAGGGGGCAGGTCCAGCAGCAGGGCACATACACAGTGCAGTGACTAGTTACCCTGGTCAGTCTGGGAGGTGGTTTTCATGTTCTGTGTGGTGGTGGTGGAGGGGGGGGGGTTGCTCTGTGACTTTGTGGCGGGGGAGGGCAGTTACAGATCTTATGCAGCGGTCCTTACCCTGGATCACAGAGCCGCGCAGCAGGGGATCTGTAACCCTCCTCCCCCTGCAAGACAGTCACATAGCCGACACATACACGCAGTCCCGGCCAGGAGGGCTGGCAGGCTCCATTGAAACAACCAGTCCACCACCGCGGAGCCTGTCATTCCTGGAGTTTAGAAGCATCATTTGCATCACAACAGTAAACCCGCCCCCCGCCACAGTCTGCGTCCCAGGTTCAAAACATTCCCGCGAAAACAGTAATAAAGACAACGGTGTTCATTAACAAAACAGAACAGATTTTATTTTTTGGGAAGGGGGTGAAGGGGGTATGTAACTAGAGAGGATAGTCGACGGCAACTGGGTAAAGAAACGGGGGCAAGTTCAGCTTCTGTGTCCACAAACTTAAAAGTCACTGGGTACCCTGCTCAGTCTTGAAACTGGCTTTCAAAGCCTCCCGGATGCACAGCGCGTCCCGCTGGGCTCTTCTAATCGCCCGGCTGTCTGGCTGGGCGTAATCAGCAGCCAGGCTATTTGCCTCAACCTCCCACCCCGCCATAAAGGTCTCCCCCTTGCTCTCACAGAGATTGTGGAGCACACAGCAAGCTGCAATAACGATGGGGATATTGGTTTCGCTGAGATCACAGCGAGTCAGTAAGCTTCTCCATCTCCCCTTGAGACGGCCAAAAGCACACTCCACCACCATTCTGCACTTGCTCAGCCGGTAGTTGAAGAGTTCTTTTTCACTGTCCAGGGCGCCAGTATAGGGCTTCATGAGCCAGGGCATTAGCGGGTAGGCTGGGTCCCCGAGGATCACTGTAGGCATCTCCACATCCCCAACAGTTATCTTGTGGTCCGGGAAGTAAATGCCTTCCTGCAGCCGTCTAAACAGACCAGAGTTCCTGAAAACACGAGCGTCATGAACCTTGCCCGGCCAACCGACGTTGATATTGGTAAAACGTCCCCTGTGGTCCACCAGTGCTTGCAGCACCATTGAAAAGTATCCCTTTCTGTTAATATACTGGCTGGCCTGGTGGCCCGGTCCCAGGATAGGGATGTGAGTCCCATCTATAGCCCCACCGCAGTTTGGGAATCCCATCGCGGCGAAGCCATCTATGATGACCTGCGCATTTCCCAGGGTCACTACCTTTGACAGCAGTACCTTGACGATTGCCTTGGCTACTTGCAGGACAATAACCCCCACGGTAGATTTGCCCACGCCAAAGTGGTTCGCGACTGACCGGTAGCTGTCCGGCGTTGCAAGCTTCCAGAGGGCTATGGCCACTCGCTTCTGGACACTCAGGGCTGCTCGCATGCGGGTGTCCTTGCGCTTCAGGGCAGGGGACAGCAACTCACAAAGTTCGAGGAAAGTCCCCTTCCGCATGCGAAAGTTTCGCAGCCACTGGGATTCATCCCAGACCTGAAGCACTATGCGGTCCCACCAGTCCGTGCTTGTTTCCCGGGCCCAGAATCGCCGTTCAACAACATCCACATGCCCCATTGCAACCGTGATGTCCTCGGCGCTGGGTGTCGTGGTTTCTGACAGGCGTGTGCTACTCTCGGAGTTCAGGTCCTCACTCCGCTGCCGTAGCCTCCTCGCCTGATTTCTCTCTATCTGCCTCTGGGAAAGGTGGATGATGAGCTGCGAGGCGTTGACAACGGCCACAACTGCAGCGATGGTCGCAGCGGGATCCATGCTCGCGGTGCTGTGGCGTCCGCGCTGTCACTGACCAGAAAAGTGCGCGAACTGATTTCCCGCCGGCGCTTTCAAGGAGGGAGGGAGGGCGGGAGTGACGATTGGATGATGACAGTTACCCAAAAGCACCCTTGAGACATTTTTTCACCCAGAAGGCATTGGGGGCTCGACCCAGAATTCCAATGGGCAGCGGGGACTGCGGGAACTGTGGGATAGCTGCCCACAGTGCACCGCTTCCAATGTCGACGCTTTCCCCGTTAGTGTGGACTCACAAAGTCGAATTACTGTCCTTAGTGTAGACACACACGTTCGACTTTCTAATATCGATTGCACATATTCGATTTAACTAAAATCGAACTACTCTTGTAGTGTAGACATACCCTAGGACAGATTACAAAGGATGAATATAGGCAAACAACACAGGAATGCAGGGGCAAGATTAGAAAGGCAAAGGCACAAAATGAGTTCAAATTAGCTACAGGAATAAAGGGAAACAAGAAGACTTTTTATCAATACATTAGAAGCAAGAGGAAGACCAAAGACATGGTAGGCCCACTGCTTAGTGAAGAGGGAGAAACAGTAACAGGAAACTTGGAAATGGCAGAAATGCTTAGGGTACATCTACACTACAGGGGGGAGTCGATTTAAGATACGCAAATTCAGCTACGTGAATAGCGTAGCTGAATTCGACGTATCACAGCCGACTTACCCCGTTGTGAGGACGGCGGCAAAATCGACTTCTGCGGCTTTTTGTCGGCGGCGCTTACTACCACCTCCCCTGGTGGAGTTAGAGCGCCGATTCGGGGATCGATTGTCGCGTCCCAACGGGACGCGATAAATCGATCCCCGAGAGGTCGATTTCTACCCGCCGATTCAGGCGGGTAGTATAGACCAGACCTCAATGACTTCTTTGTTTCGGTCTTCACCGAGAAGTCTGAAGGAATGCC
>NW_020689020.1:0-2791 GCF_002925995.2 Terrapene triunguis | reverse complement strand
CTGGTGCTGTTTGGATTTCAGGATGCAGTAAGTCCTCCATTTGTCTAGAAGCAGAAGGGAGTGGCATTCCACTCTGATAAACCAAATCCCTGTACTCCTCTTCCTATTCCCAGGGCCTTCCTGGCTGAACCCCTGCTACTTCCCTCTGCTTTCCCTGCTCCCCATCCCTGCTCATTCCCTTCTGCACAGCCATTCACTCCTATAGCTCCTCTTGGCCCTTCTGCATGATGTGTCAGGAACTGGTGGGATATGTTGGGTAAGTGAGAGAGGTGACTGGGATGTGGCGAGTGGGAGGTGAGAAGAGATGTGTGCTCGATGCTATTGAGGGTCAGGGGAAAGGTCTGTTTGGAGAAGACCTGAGTAGTGGGGAACACAGCTGTATTGACAAGCTAGGGGGACGGGGGAGCCCAGTGCTTCTGTGCTGAGCCATCAATGCTAAATGACAGGTTTCAGAGTAGCAGCCGTGTTAGTCTGTATCCGCAAAAAGAACAGGAGTACTTGTGGCACCTTAGAGACTAACAAATTTATTAGAGCATAAGCTTTCGTGGGCTACAGCCCACTTCTTCGGATGCATATTGAGTGAAACATATCGAGGAGATATATATACACACATACAGAGAGCATGAACAGGTGGGAGTTGTCTTACCAACTCTGAGAGGCCAATTAAGTAAGAGAAAAAAAACTTTTGAAGTGATAATCAAGGTAGCCAAGTACAGACAGTTTGATAAGAAGCAAGTGTGAGAATACTTACAAGGGGAGATAGATTCAATGTTTGTAATGGCTCAGCCATTCCCAATCCCTATTTAGCCCTGAGTTGATTGTGTCTAGTTTGCATATCAATTCCAGCTCAGCAGTCTCTCGTTGGAGTCTGTTTTTGAAGTTTTTCTGTTTTAAGATAGCCACCCGCAGGTCTGTCATAGAATGGCCAGACAGGTTAAAGTGTTCTCCCACTGGTTTTTGAGTATTATGATTCCTGATGTCAGATTTGTGTCCATTAATTCTTTTGCGTAGAGACTGTCCGGTTTGGCCAATGTACATGGCAGAGGGGCATTGCTGGCACATGATGGCATATATCACATTGGTAGATGTGCAGGTGAACGAGCCCCTGATGGTATGGCTGATGTGATTAGGCCCTATGATGGTGTCACTTGAATAGATATGTGGACAGAGTTGGCATCGGGCTTTGTTACAAGGATAGGTTCCTGGGTCAGTGTTTTTGTTCAGTGATGTGTGGTTGCTGGTGAGTATTTGCTTTAGGTTGGGGGGTTGTCTGTAAGCAAGGACAGGTCTGTCTCCCAAGATCTGTGAGAGTAAAGGATCATCTTTCAGGATAGGTTGTAGATCTCTAATGATGCGCTGGAGAGGTTTTAGTTGGGGGCTGAAGGTGACAGCTAGTGGTGTTCTGTTATTTTCTTTGTTGGCCCTGTCTTGTAGGAGGTGACTTCTGGGTACTCGTCTGGCTCTGTCAATCTGTTTTTTCACTTCAGCAGGTGGGTATTGTAGTTTTAAGAATGCTTGATAGAGATCTTGTAGGTGCTTGTCTCTATCTGAGGGATTGGAGCAAATGCGGTTATATCTTAGAGCTTGGCTGTAGACAATGGATCGTGTGGTGTGTCCTGGATGGAAGCTGGAGGCATGTAGGTAAGTGTAGCGGTCAGTAGGTTTCCGGTACAGGGTGGTATTTATGTGACCATCGCTTATTAGCACAGTAGTGTCCAGGAAATGGACCGCTTGTGTGGATTGATCTAGGCTGAGGTTGATGGTAGGATGGAAATTATTGAAATCATGGTGGAATTCCTCAAGAGCTTCTTTTCCATGGGTCCAGATGATGAAGATGTCATCAATGTAGCGCAAGTAGAGTAGGGGCGTTAGGGGACGAGAGCTAAGGAAGCGTTGTTCTAAGTCCGCCATAAAAATGTTGGCATACTGTGGGGCCATGCGGGTACCCATAGCAGTGCCGCTGACTTGAAGGTATATATTGTCCCCAAATGTGAAATAGTTGTGGGTGAGGACAAAGTCACAGAGTTCAGCCACCAGGTTAGCTGTGACATTATCGGGGATACTGTTCCTGATAGCTTGTAGTCCATCTTTGTGTGGAATATTGGTGTAGAGGGCTTCTACGTCCATAGTGGCCAGGATGGTGTTTTCTGGAAGATCACCGATGGATTGTAGTTTCCTCAGGAAGTCAGTAGTATCTCGAAGATAGCTAGGAGTGCTGGTAGCGTAGGGTCTGAGGAGAGAGTCCACATAACCAGACAAGCCTGATGTTAGGGTGCCAATGCCTGAGATGATGGGGCGTCCAGGATTTCCAGGTTTATGGATCTTGGGTAGCAAATAGAATGTCCCTGGTCGGGGTTCTAGGCATGTATCTGTACAGATTTGTTCCTGTGCTTTGTCAGGGAGTTTTTTTAGCAGATGGTGTAGTTTCTTTAGGTAATCCTCAGTGGGATCAGAGGATAATGGCTGGTAGAATGTGGTGTTAGAGAGCTGTCTAGCAGCCTCTTGGTCATATTCCAATTTATTCATGATGACGACAGCACCTCCTTTGTCAGCCTTTTTGATAATGATGTCAGGGTTGTTTCTGAGGCTGTAGATGGCGTTGTGTTCAGCATGGCTGAGGTTATGGGGCAAGTGATGTTGCTTATCCACAATTTCAGCCTTTGCACGTTGACGGAAGCAATCTATGTAGAAATCCAGTCTGTTGTTACGACCGTCCGGAGGAGTCCACGCAGAATCCTTTTTGATCTCTCTTGATGCAGCAGTCATTGCTACCTGGCATACTGAGCACTAT
>NW_020689019.1:0-1379 GCF_002925995.2 Terrapene triunguis | reverse complement strand
ACGTCTGGCTCTGTTGATTTGTTTCTTTATTTCCTTGTGTGGGTATCGTAGTTTTGAGAATGCTTGGTGAAGATCTTGTAGGTGTTGGTCTCTGTCTGAGGGATTGGAGCAGATGCGATTGTACCTCAGTGCTTGGCTGTAGACGATGGATCGTGTGGTGTGACCGGGGTGGAAGCTGGAGGCATGAAGGTAGGCGTAGCGGTCGGTGGGTTTTCGGTATAGGGTGGTGTTAATATGGCCATCGCTTATTTGTACGGTGGTGTCTAGGAAGTGGACCTCCCGTGTAGATTGGTCCAGGCTGAGGTTGATGGTGGGGTGCAAGCTGTTGAAATCATGGTGGAATTCTTCCAGGGTCTCCTTCCCATGGGTCCAGATGATGAAGATGTCATCAATATAGCGTAGGTAGAGAAGGGGCATGAGTGGACGAGAGCTGAGGAAGCGTTGTTCCAGGTCAGCCATAAAAATGTTGGCATATTGTGGGGCCATGCGGGTGCCCATAGCGGTGCCACTGGTCTGGAGGTATATGTTGTCACCAAATTTGAAATAATTGTGCGTGAGGATAAAGTCACAGAGCTCAGCAATAAGTTGTGCTGTGTCATCATCAGGGATACTGTTCCTGACAGCTTGTATTCCATCTGTGTGTGGGATGTTTGTGTAGAGAGCCTCTACATCCATGGTGGCTAGGATGGTGTTTTCTGGGAGGTCACCAATGCATTGTAGTTTTCTCAGGAAATCTGTGGTGTCACGGAGATAGCTGGGAGTGCTGGTAGCGTAGGGTCTGAGTAGGGAGTCCACATATCCAGACAGTCCTTCAGTGAGAGTGCCAATGCCCGAGATGATGGGGTGTCCAGGATTTCCAGGTTTGTGGATCTTAGGTAGTAGATAGAATAACCCCAGTCGGGGCTCTAAGGGTAAGTTGATTTGTTCCTGTGTTAGTGTAGGGAGTGTCCTGAGTAGATGGTGCAGTTTCTTAGTGTATTCCTCAGTGGGATCTGAGGAAAGTGGCCTGTAGAATTTGGTATTGCAGAGTTGTCTGGCAGCCTCCTTCTGGTAGTCAGACCTGTTCATGATGACAACAGCACCTCCTTTATCAGCCTCTTTGATGATAATGTCAGGGTGGTTTCTGAGGCTGTGGATGGCATTGCGTTCTGCACGACTTAGGTTATGAGGCAAGCGATGTTGTTTTTCCAGAATTTCTGCCTGTGCACGTCGGCGGAAGCATTCTATGTATAGGTCCAGACTGTCATTTCGACCCTCAGGAGGAGTCCATGTGGAGTTCTTCTTCCTGTGTTGTTGGTGGGAGGGTATCTGTGTATCAGTGCGCTGTTCAGTGTTATCTTGAAAGTATTCTTTGAGTCGGAGGCAGAGGCAACAAACCT
>NW_020689018.1:0-1279 GCF_002925995.2 Terrapene triunguis | reverse complement strand
GGAGGTACTTGAAAGCTGCTTGTGTTTTGTCAATGGCCTTGACAAAGTTCTTCATCAGACCCAGCTTGATGTGTAAGGGTGGTAACAAAATCTTCCTTGATTCAACAAGTGGTGGATGCTGAACACTTTTCCTCCCAGGCTCCAATGACTGTCGGAGTGGCCAATCTTTCTTGATGTAGTGGGAATCTCTTGCACGACTACCCCATTCGCAGAGAAAACAGCAGTACTTTGTGTAGCCAGTCTGCAGACCAAGCAAGAGAGCAACAACCTTCAAATCGCCACAAAGCTGCCACTGATGTTGGTCATAGTTTATGCACTTCAAACGTTGTTTCATGTCATCATAGGTTTCCTTCATATGGGACTGCATGACCAACTGGAATTGATGGCAAAACATTGCCATTCTGCAGTAAAAACAGCTTTAAGACTCGTCTTCCATGAATCAATGAACAGTCTCCACTCATCTGGATCGTGAACGATGTTGAGGGCTGCCATCACACCATCAATGTTGTTGCAGGCTACAAGATCACCTTCCATGAAGAAGAATGGGACAAGATCCTTTTGACGGTCACGGAACATGGAACCCCTATCACCACCTGCCAGGAGATTCCACTGCTGTAGTCTGGAGCCCAACAGCTCTGCCTTACTCTTGGGTAGTTCCAAATCCCTGATAAGGTCATTCAGTTCACCTTGTGTTATGAGGTGTGGTTCAGAGGAGGAGGATGGGGGAAAATGTGGGTCCTGTGACACTGATGGCTCAGGACCAGAAGTTTCATCCTCTTCCTCGTCTGACTCAAGTGAGAATGATTCTGGTGCATCAGGAACCGGCAGTCTTTCTCCGTGGGGTACTGGGCGTATAGCTGATGGAATGTTTGGATAATGCACAGTCCACTTTTTCTTCTTTGACACACCTTTCCCAACTGGTGGCACCATGCAGAAGTAACAATTGCTGGTATGATCTGTTGGCTCTCTCCAAATCATTGGCACTGCAAAAGGCATAGGATTTCCTTTTCCTGTTCAACCACTGGCGAAGATTTGTTGCACAGTGTTGCAGCATATGTGTGGGGCCCACCTCTTGTTCTGATCTCCAATTTTGCAGCCAAAAGAAAGGTGATAGGCTTTCTTAACCATAGTGGTTATACTGCGCTTTTGTGATGCAAAAGTCACTTCACCACAAACATAGCAGAAGTTATCTGCACTGTTCACACAAGTACGAGGCATCTCTGCTCACTTTGGCTAAACAGAAATGTGTCCCTTTGCAAAATCAAACACTGACAAATAA
>NW_020689017.1:0-1224 GCF_002925995.2 Terrapene triunguis | reverse complement strand
CTGCCGATCCCCATGAATCCCGACCTGCAGCCCCTGCTATCCCAGCCTGTCTGCCCTCCACAGTCCTGATGATCCCCCCCAATCCCAACCCGCAGCCTCTGCTATCCCATCCCTGATGATCCCCCCCATCTCGACCCGCAGCCCCTGCTATCCCAGCCCGTCTGCCCCCCCGAGCCCTGCCGATCCCCCTGAATCCCGACCCGCAGCCTCTGCTATCCCAGCCCTGGGCTCCCCCAAACCCTGCCAATCCCCCCCGTCCCAACCTGCAGCCCCTGCTATCCCAGCCCATCTGCCCCCCCCCCCGCCCTGCCCCTCAATCCCACCTTGCGCCAACCCTAGCTGTTCCCCCACCCCCGTCCCAGCCCTCCTCCTGCTCCTGCCCCACTGCCGGGAAGGGGGCAGAGCCGGGGCAGGGGAGCAGAGCAGACTGTGGGGAAAGGAGGTGAGGAGAGGAAGGGGGATGCGGCCAGGGGACCGTGAGGGACGGCGCAGGAAGGGGGGGCTGGCGGAGGGGCAGATGGGGGAAGGGGGTTGAGGAGAAGGCAGCTGATGGGGGCGGGGGGTTGACTCAGCCGAGAGGAGCCGCAGCGGGAAGGAGCCCACTTAGCAGCAGCCCCATTAGCTGCTGATTGAGCAGCGAGTGTGGAGTGCAGGGGAGGGGCAGAGAGGAGCTGGGGTCACTGCGGCGAGCCGGAGACTCGGGGCGTCTCTGGGACACCCGCAGGAGCCAGGCGGCGTCAGAGGGGCAGCGGGGGCCAGGTCACAGCTGTTCCCTGGCCTGGTGCCAGCCCTGTACCCCCCCCCCCCCCCCCCCCAGGTACAGGGACCCCTGGGCCCCGCGAGCACCCCATGCTGGCTGCACCAGGCTCGCCTTAGCAGAGGTCGGGGGGACTGGATGGCTCGGGGGATGGGGCCTGTCACCTGAGGGGACGAGTGGGGGGTCTCAGTTTGGCTCCCAATGGGACGGGCAGCTGCACCTCAAAGACCACGGGTACCTCCTGCCCCCCCCCCATCAGCGGGACAGGCCCTGGGGATGCAGCCCCTGTCCTAGGGGCCCGTTGTCAGGGCATGTGGGGGGAGCTGGCCCCACCCCTGTCCTGGCAGCCTGATGCCTTTCCCCAGGGCTGGACACAGGGAAAGGCTCTCAGTAAAGTAACCCCCGCCCCAGGTAACTGCCCCCAGCATGCTCCCCCCTTGCTGTGGGCGCCTGCCCGGGAGCCCTCG
>NW_020689016.1:0-5388 GCF_002925995.2 Terrapene triunguis | reverse complement strand
GGCTCGGCTCTCCCCCCCGGCAGCCAGAGCGCCCTCCCCCCGGCCTCGGCTCTCCCCCCCCGGTGGCCGGGGGGAGGGCGGCGAGTCTGGCTGTGGCCCCGCTCTCCCCGGCGGCCGGACTGCCGCGCCGCCCCCCTCCAGGTGCCGCCCCAAGCACCAGCTTGGGTGCCTGGTGCCTGGAGCCGGCCGTGTGTGTGTGTGTGTGTGTGTGTGTGGTTTGCCCTGCTGCTTTCCTGTAAACAAATAGTGGGCTTCATTGACCAGCCCCTTTCGCCAGCAGTAAACTCCTACACTTTTTTAGAATCCAAAGTGTTTGGTTGTATGCAAACTACTTGCTAAGAAGCAGATTAGCTCATTAAATTTGCAATCACTTTTTGGGGGGAAGTAGAATATTAATTTTATTTATTCACTCTTTTTAAGCTCAAAAGTCCTCTTAAAGGTAAAGAGTCTTCTAACCATCCCTTTTATACAATATATTTCCTGCCACAGAGTACAACTTACATATTTCAAGATTATTCCAGGGCACGATTATTTTTCCATTTAAAATACTGTCTAAAAGAACTTAACAAACAAACAAAAAATCTATTCATTCAGTTACATCGCCCGCTCATGTTGACAGGGTTTAAGTTTCTTGTTTCATAAAGTTCTACCTCCTTATTTAGGTTGTGGATGAAACCCTGGCTCATTGGAAGTCAGTGGGCAAAGCTCTCATTTACTTCAACAGGGCCAGGATTTCACACAGTGTTTTAAAGCCTGCATTTAGACCACAATGAAAGTATATCTAGCTGATTAGAGGCTTCCAAGCCTCTCAATAAATACTTTGCAATTATTTAGCACCTTTCCTCTAATGAAGGATATGGAAAAGGTTTAGAGAGTCTAGAGGACATCAAAAAATTATAAAAGTTTTAGAAAACCTGACCTATGAGGAAAAAAAACTGGGTATGTTTAGTCTTGAGAAAAGAAGGCTGAGGGGGGAACCTATTAAGTCTTCAAATATATTAAGGATTGTTATAAAGAGGATGGTGATCAATTCTCCATGTCCACTTCAGGTAGGACAGGAAGTAATGCCCTTAATTCTGCAGCAAGGGAGATTTAGGTTAGATATTGGGAAAAACTTTTTAACTTTAAGGATATGCAATAAGTTACCAAGGGAGGTGGTAGAATCCCCGTCATGTGGGGTTTAAGAACAGGTTGGACAAACATCTGTCATGCCTCAGCATTGGGGGAGGGACTAGATCAGTAGTTCTCAAACTAGGGCCGCCATTTGTTCTGGGAAAGCCTCGGCGGGCCGGGCCACTTTGTTTACCTGCCGCGTCCGCAGGTTTGGCTGATCACAGCTCCCACTGGCCGCGGTTTGCCACTCCAGGCCAATGGGGGCTGCAGGAACAGCAGCCAGCACATCCCTCGGCCCACGCCCCTTCCTGCAGCCCCCATTGGAGTGGCAAACTACGGCCAGTGGGAGCCGCGATCAGCCGAACCTGCGGACGCGGCAGGTAAACAAACCGGCCCAGCCCGCTAGGGGCTTTCTCTGAACAAGCGGCGGCCCTAGTTTGAGAACCACTGGACTAGATGAGCTCTCAAAGTCCCTTCCAGCCCTACATTTCTATGGTTCTATCAATCTATGTATTATGTATTATGACCTGCATAACTCACATGTTGATTTGCCACATTTAAGGGTGCCAACCCAAATTCTTACTGATAAAACATTTATGCCACACCTGCATGTATTATATAAAATAGAAACATGATATTCACTTTTAAGGCATCATAAATTAATAATTATTCTTAAGAGGGCTATTGCAACAGGAAGATATTTGAAGGCAAACTTTGCTCTAAATTGGTGGTGTTCGCCATTCGATTTCGAAGATGACCATGACATCACTGGTTGGTTTGGTTTCTGTGAATACATGAGTGACTGATCAGGCCACTATGAGCTTTGAACCGTCTGTGGCAGACTGAACAAGAGATGCCACTATGGGTTACTTGATAAACAGTGGAAATGCTGCTGTTGCGAGATTTATTCTGCTGGCATTTCTGCTCTTTCTCAGCTGTTCTCCTTTGTTCATAGACTGTAGCTCCAGTATGGATGAGGCTTCACCAGGTAGAATGATCATAGAGTCATAGACTTTAAGGTCAGAAGGGACCATTATGATCTTCTAGTCTGACCTCCTGCACAATGCAGGTCACAGAATCTCACCCATCCACTCCTGTAACAAACCCCTGACCTATGTCTGAGCTATTGAAGTCCTCAACTTGTGGTTTAAAGACTTCAAGGTGCAGAGAATCCTCCAGCAAGTGCCCCGTGCCCCATGCTGCATAGGAAGGCTAAAAACCCCCAGGGCATCTGCCAATCTGCCCTGGAGGAAAATTCTTTCCCGACCCCAAATACGGCGATCAGCTAAACCCTGAGCATGTGGGCAAGTCTCACCAGCCAGACACCCAGAAAAGAATTCTCTGTAGTAACTCAGATCCCACCCTATCTAGTGTCCCATCACAGGCCATTGGGCATATTTACCGCTAATAGTCAAAGATCAATTAATTGCCAAAATTAGGCTATCCCATCATAAGATCCCTTCCATAAACTTATCAAGCTTAGTCTTGAAGCCAGATATATCTTTTGCCTCCACTGATCCCCTTGGGAGGCTATTCCAGAACTTCACTCCTCTGATGGTTAGAACCCTTTGTCTAATTTCAAGTCTAAACTTCCTGATGGCCAGTTTATATACATTTGTTCTTGTGTCCACATTGGTACTGAGCTTAAATAATTCCTCTCCCTCCCTGGTATTTATCCCTCTGATACATTTATAGAGAGCAATCATATCTCCCCTCAGCCTTCTTTTGGATAGGCTAAACAAGCTAAGCTCTTTGAGTCTTCTTTCATAAGACAGGTTTTCCATTCCTCGGATCATCGTAGTAGCCCTTCTCTGTACCTGTTCCAGTTTCATCCTTCTTAAACATGGGAGACCAGAACTGCACACACTATTCCAGATGAGGTCTCACCAGTGCCTTGTATAACGGTACTAACTCCTCCTTATCTCTACTGGAAATACTTCGCCTGATGCATCCCAAAACCGCATTAGCTTTTTTCACAGCCATATCACATTGGTGGCTCATAGTCGTCCTGTGATCAACCAATACTCCAAGGTCCTTCTCCTCCTCTGTTACTTCCAAGTGATGCATCCCCAGTTTATAACAAAAATTCTTATCAATCCATATATGCATGACCTTGCACTTGTCACTATTAAATTTCATCCTATTACTATTACTCCAGTTTACAAGGTCATCCAGATCTTCCTGTAGGATATCCTCTCTGTATTGGCAATATCTCCCAGCTTAGTGTCATCCGCAAACTTTATTAGCACATTCCCACTTTTTGTGCCAAGGTCAGTAATAAAAAGATTAAATAAGATTGCTCCCAAAACCAATCCCTGAGGAACTCCACTAATAACCTCCTTCCAGCCTGACAGTTCACCTTTCAGTATGACCCATTGTAGTCTCCCCTTTAACCAGTTCCTTATCCACCAAATCAATTTTCATATTGATCCCCATCTTTTCCAATTTAGCTAATAATTCCCCATGTGGAACCCATATCAAATGCCTTACTGAAATCAAGGAAAATTAGATCCACTGCCTTTCCTTTATCTAAAAAATCTGTTACCTTCTGAAAGAAGGAGATCAGGTTGGTTTGGCACAATCTACCTTTTGTAAAACCATGTTGTATTTTGTCCCAATTACCATTGACCTCAATGTCCTTAACTGCTTTCTCCTTCAAAATTTTTTCCAAGACCTTGCATACTACCAGATGTCAAACTAACAGGCCTGTAGTTACCCGGATCAATTTTTCCCCCCTTTCTTAAAAATAGGAACTATGTTAGCAATTCTCCAGTCATACGGTACAACCCCTGAGTTTACAGATTCATTAAAAATTCTTGCTAATCGGCTTGCAATTTCATGTGTCAGTTCCTTTAATATTCTTGGATGAAGATTATCTGGACCCCCCGATTTAGTCCTATTAAACTGTTCGAGTTTGGCTTCTACCTCGGATGTGGTAATATCTACTTCCATATCCTCATTCCCATTTGTAATCCTATCATTATCCCTAAGCTCCTCATTAGCCTTATTAAAGACTGAGGCAAAGTATTTGTTTAGCTATTGGGCCATGCCTAAATTATACTTAACCTCCACTCCATCCTCAGTGTTTAGCGGTCCCACTTCTTTGTTTTCTTATTTATATGGCTATAGAACCTTTTACTATTGGTTTTAATTCCCTTTGCAAGGTCCAACTCTACATGGCTTTTGGCCTTTCTCACTTTATCCCTACATGTTCTGACCTTGATAAGGTAGCTTTCCTTGCTGATCCCTCCCATCTTCCACTCCTTGTAGGCTTTCTGCCTTTTCTTAATCACCTCTCTGAGATGCTTGCTCATCCAACTTGGTCTACCACTCCTGCCTATGAGTTTTTTCCCCTTTCTTGGGATGCAGGCTTCTGATAGTTTCTGCAACCTTGACTTGAAGTAAATCCAGGCCTCCTCCACCTTTAGATCCACAAGTTCTTCAATTCAATCCACTTCCCTAACTAATTTCCTTAATTTTTTAAAGTTAGCCCTTTTGAAATCAAAAACCCTAGTCACAGATCTATTTTTGTTTATCCTTCCATTTAGTTTGAACTGAATTCGCTCATGATCACTCGAACCAAGCTTGTCCCCTACAACCATTTCTTCTATGAGGTCCTCACTACTCACCAAAACCAAATCTAAAATGGCATTGCCTCTTGTTGGTTCAGCAACAACTTGGTGAAGGAATCCATCAGCTATCGCATCCAGGAAAATCTGAGCCCTTTTATTACTACTAGCATTTGTCCTCCAGTCTATATCTGGGAAGTTAAAGTCTCCCATGATCACACAGTTCCCATTAGTATTTACTTCATTAAAAACATTAAAGAGGTCTCTATCCATATCCACATCGGATCCCAGAGGTCTATAGCACACCCTAAGCACTATCCCAGGGGAGGCTCTAGTAGCTTTCTTCCCCAGTGTGATTTTTGCCCAGACAGACTCTGTCTTATCCATTCCATCACTTCTTATTTCTTTACAGTCTACCTCATCACTGATATACAATGCTACTCCACCACCTTTGCCTTTATTTCTATCTTTCCTAAACAGCACATACCCTTCAATACCTGTACTCCAGTCATGACTATTATTCCACCATGTTTCTCTTATCCCTATAATATCTGGTTTCACTTCCTGCACCAATAGCTCTAGTTCCTCCATTTTGTTACCTAGGCTCCTCGCATTGGTGTACAAACATCTTAATTTTTGCTGTTTGGCTTCTCTCACATTCTTTACCCGATTAGGCACAGACATTCTACTGCCAGTATCACCTATT
>NW_020689015.1:0-1489 GCF_002925995.2 Terrapene triunguis | reverse complement strand
TTCCATGAAAGTGCCCTTACGCATGCGAAAGTTTCGCAGCCACTGGGCATCGTCCCAGACCTGCAACACGATGCGGTCCCACCAGTCTGTGCTTGTTTCCCGGGCCCAGAATCGGCGGTCCACGGCATGAACCTGCCCCAGTAACACCATGATTTCCACATTGCTGGGGCCTGTGCCTTGTGAGAGGTCCATGTCAATTTCCTCATCACTATCGTCGCCGCGCTGCAATCGCCTCCTCCTCAGCTGGTCCTGGTTTGGCTTTGGCATGTCCAGGAGGCTCTGCATATACTCCAGGACAATGCGCGTGGTGTTCATAGTGCTCATAATTGCCACGGTGATCTGAGCGGGCTCCATGATCCCAGTGCTGGCTATGGCGTCTGGTCTGAAAAAAGGCGCGAAAGTAGTATCTGACGGACCAGGGGAAGAAGGGAGGGAGGGAGAGAGGGAGGGAGGGGCGAGTGACGACATGGCGTACAGGTAGGGAGAGAGGGAGGGAGGGAGGGGCGAGTGACGACATGGCGTACAGGTACAGGGAATTAAAATCAAGAAAGGTGGCTTTGCATCAGGGAGAAAGACAAACAACTGTCACACAGAATGCCTCCTCCCCCCCAAAGATTGAACTCAAAAGCCTGGGTTTAGCAGGAGAGAGGGGGGAAGCAAATGAATGCAGAATAAATCTATTTTTTACATCTTAAGACGACGGTGCAGCATGACTGATAGCCCTTGGCATTTTCTGGGTGCTTGGCAGCAAATACTGGGCGCTTGGCAGTAAGCCTTCAGGTCTACTGCACAATATGATGCCCACTGCAGTATGACAACGATGGATACCAGTCGTAATATACTATCTTCTGCCCAAAAGGCAAGGGGTTGTTGCTGTGTAGCAATCTAGCCCCACATCTGCCAGCCCCATGTCTGCCAGCACCCAGATCGCCATCGGCCTCTTCTGGGTGCTTAGCAGACAATACTGGGCACTTGGCAGAAAATAGCATACTACGACTCTGCTAACGTGCAATGAGCCAACAGGGCGCCTGGCAGAAAATAGCATACTACGACTGATAACCATCATTGTCTGCCCGGGTGCCCATGATCGACAGCCACTGCAGTACGACGACGACGGTTACCAGTCGTAATAAACCATCTTCTACCAAAAGGCAAGGGGCTGGTGCAATGCAGCACCACGGCTGCCAGTCCCACGGCTGCCTGCACCCAGATCGCCAATGAAGGCTACCAGTCATGCTGCACCGTCTACCGCCAAAAGGCAGTAAGCTGCTGCTGCTGTTTAGCAATGCAGTCCCACGTTTGCCGGCACCCGGAAGACATATGGTGACAGTGAGCTGAGCTGAGCGGGCTCAATGCTTGGCGTGGTATGTTGTCTGCACAGGTAACCCAGGTAAAAAGGCGCGAATCTATTGTCTGCCGTTGCTGTGACGGTGGGGGAGGGGCCTGACGCAATGTACCCAGAACCCCTCGCGGCACTGCTTTGCATCAT
>NW_020689014.1:0-1004 GCF_002925995.2 Terrapene triunguis | reverse complement strand
TTAATTACTTGCTCCATTATCTTCCCTGGCACAGAAGTTAAACTAACTGGTCTGTAGTTTCCTGGGTTGTTTTTATTTCCCTTTTTATAGATGGGCACTATATTTGCCCTTTTCCAGTCTTCTGGAATCTCTCCCGTCTCCCATGATTTTCCAAAGATAATAGCTAGAGGCTCAGATACCTCCTCTATTAGCTCCTTGAGTATTCTAGGATGCATTTCATCAGGCCCTGGTGACTTGCAGGCATCTAACTTTTCTAAGTGATTTTTAACTTGTTCTTTTTTTATTTTATCTGCTAAACCTACCCCCTTCCCATTAGCATTCACTAGGTTAGGCATTCCTTCAGACTTCTCGGTGAAGACCGAAACAAAGAAGTCATTAAGCATCTCTGCCATTTCCAAGTTTCCTGTTACTGTTTCTCCCTCTTCACTAAGCAGTGGGCCTACCCTGTCTTTGGTCTTCCTCTTGCTTCTAATGTATTGATAAAAAGTCTTCTTGTTCCCCTTTATTCCCTTAGCTAGTTTGAGCTCATTTTGTGCCTTTGCCTTTCTAATCTTGCCCCTGCATTCCTGTGTTGTTTGCCTATATTCATCCTTTGTAATCTGTCCTAGTTTCCATTTTTTATATGACTCCTTTTTATTTTTTAGATCATGCAAGATCTCGTGGTTAAGCCAAGGTGGTCTTTTGCCACATTTTCTATCTTTCCTAACCAGCGGAATAGCTTGCTTTTGGGCCCTTAATAGTGTCCCTTTGAAAAACTGCCAGCTCTCCTCAGTTGTTTTTCCCCTCAGTCTTGATTCCCATGGGACCTTACCTATCAGCTCTCTGAGCTTACCAAAATCCGCCTTCCTGAAATCCATTGTCTCTATTTTGCTGTTCTCCCTTCTACCCTTCCTTAGAATTGCAAACTCTATGATTTCATGATCACTTTCACCCAAGCTGCCTTCTACTTTCAAATTCTCAACGAGTTCCTCCCTATTTGTTAAAATCAAGTCTAGAACAGCTTC